>NC_092227.1:1668920-1726420 GCF_036320965.1 Panulirus ornatus
AGAGAGAGAGAGAGAGAGAGAGAGAGAGAGAGAGAGAGAGAGAGAGAGAGAGAGAGAGAGAGAGAATACTTATTTGCGACGAGATCTTACGGAAAAGCGGAGACCCTGCGTAGCGTTCACAGGGAAATATAGAGGTACGAAAACGAGCCGTGTGAGTTATGAGTGTTATGTATGAGATGGTGAGATTGTATGTTTGTAAACAATACCAGCAGCCCACGTGTGGGTGAGGTAAAGAAAGAAGAGACAGCTACCTTGGTCAAAGGAGAGAAACATAGCAGCCACTGAAAAGTGTTGCCTCACTTCGCAGTCGTCGTCATACATGTAGATAACAGCGATATCACACCCCTGGTCGGTGGCTCCCTACTGCCTGATACCAACCAGAGAGAGAGAGAGAGAGAGAGAGAGAGAGAGAGAGAGAGAGAGAGATCCTCTACTGACGGGGAATTTCTTTTATCCTGGCCTGGTCTGGGCCATCTGGCCTATCCCCATCTGATCTTTGTCGACGACAGGTCAGAAAAATCTTGCACAGCGAGCGAGTCGGGGCGACCCGAGCCTCTATAGGGATTGGCAGAAGCCTGCCATATCACCAGATTCCTCGACGTCTAGGGGAGGCGCTGAAGGGGTTCCCTTGTCTGTCTTGTAGCTGGGTGATACCATCGACGGCAGGAACCAGCGACACACGAAGTCCTCCAGCCAGAGAGGTTGACGCCATCATCACCTTGTTAACTGCGTTCTCTTGGTCATGCGTTCACTATGAGTCTTTCATCCTTCGCTTCGTGCTGACTTGTCCCAAAGTGAAGATATGAATATTCATAAGGTCAAGTTCCTCAAAGGATATAACTCATTAACTCACTGCTCCCTCATCAAAATCCTTTGACAAACTTAGTTTTCAAGTCGAAATGAATATAGGTCATCCCCTTAAGTGTTTAATGTATGTAATACAAACTAGAACCAGGCTTTTACATGAGGTGAGGATGATCACAGCTTCTTTGCTCCAATGAAGTGGAGGATCAGTCGGATTCCTGTGCTCTACTACGTTATTATGGCAGATATAACGAACATGATGCACTGACCTCAGCTAGCTAATACCATGAGAGAGACAGCCAATAAACACGACTGCTCAACTTAATACATAACATGTTATATGATCCAGTTATTGTTGCTCAGACTTTATATAAAAAGTTCATTTACTGTGTCACTCGTTTATATAATTCATTCATTGTTGTTGTCCAGTTCCTGTAAACACTTCAGTTATTGCATAACTTGTACCATCGCTACGTCTCAGTCCCTGCACCGTTTGCGCTGCCGCCCACACGTCGGGTAGGAGTGCGCGATGATCCTCCCGTTCTTACAGCAGGATGTCACAACTCCCTCAACCCAGGTAAGAACCAGAGAACCACATCTAGCCAGCTAGTTAGTGATCTCTCCACTGACTATCATCCACCCTCCTCCAGTCCACCTGCCCATTCACTCACCCATCTTCGTCATAAACTCACTAATCCTTTAAGCCATTTATGTGTCTATCCATCCAGACAATCTATTCAGACATCACTTCAGTCCTGTGGGTAAGGGAAGAGCTCTGGTGAGGTAGGTGCAGGCCGGACGTACCTCCACCTCAAAACGTGGGGTGGAGGTCTGGTGTGCTGGTTAGTGGCCGAAGGCAAACCTCCACCTCACAGCTCCACCCAGGCTCCTATCCAATATGTACTCCACTTCAGATAAACCCATTAGTCCACCTTCTCGCCCACGTATCGGTGGCTGAAGTTTCTTTCAACCTGGATGTAAATAAGGCAGCAGTTCCCCCCCCCCAGTGTGTTCACAGTCGAGCATAAGGCCATTAGCGGGGGAAGCGGGTTCGATATGGGCTCCCGTCGCTCCTCTGCTCTACGGTTAAAGACCCTCATCTTCTCTTCATTTTTGTTCATAAGCGTGTCCCAGGGTGTGGGACGGGAGAGGGAAGGGGGGGGAGGTCTATGCGTGTCGTAGTTAATGGGAGGGAAGGTTTATGCGCGTGTACACGTGTTCTTGGGTACGGTAAAGGTGGTTCATACGCGTGTCCTGGGTTGTGGGACGGGAGGTTTGTGCGCGTGGCCTGGGGTGTGACACGAGGTGTTTATACGTGTGTCTTGGGTTATGGAAAGGAGGATTTATGTGCTTGTCTTGGGGTGTGGATAGGGAAGTTTATACGCATATCCTGGGGTGTGAGAGGGTAGGTTCATATGCGCCTCCTGTAGCGTGGGATGGGAGGGTTTTACGCGTCCTGGGGTGTGGGAGGGGAGGCCCATTCGCTTGTCCTGGGGTAGGGGAGGAGTAGAAACGCAGGAGGATGGGCCGAGGTGCCTTGATGGGGGATGTGATGGAGGGAATCAGAGATCCAGAGGTGGGGAGAAGGGGAGAGGAGGAGGGAGCCTCGGTCTAGGCGAATGAAGGTACGCTACTTACGGATATCGACCTCATCGACCATATAGTAGGGAGGTCGTCGCCTGACTCATGGTTGAGTCAGGCGCGGCACGCGAGCCATGCGTAGACGTACCAGGTGTGTCTGTGACGCGTGTATTAGGTCCGACATGTGTGTGTGTGTGTGTGTGTGTGTGTGTGTGTGTGTGTGTGTGTGTGTGTGTGTGTGTGTGGAGTTGTATCAGCTACGTGACTATATGATGTATGTAGGTAGAGTGTTAGACGTGGCATGAGACATATGTACAACATATGTCAGGTGTGTGGTACGCGACCAGGTGTATGCGTAGTGTGTGTGTGTGTGTGTGTGTGTGTGTGTGTGTGTGTGTGTGTGTGTGTGTGTGTTGGGGGGAGGGGGGGGGGTGTTGGAAAGGGTGTGTGAGTTGCTGTAGCAAGTGTTGTACCTCGCTGGTGGTACTGTTAGCAGCGCTGGTAACAACAGAAGTACGATGTTGGCAGCTGATTACCCATTGGTAATTAACTGTACACAGTACGGGGAGAGGGTTGTACACTTGTAGGGCCCCCATCTCTTTGGCTAGAGTTAGCGTAATGAGAGTGTTGGCAGTGATGATAGTGATGTCACCAGATATAACAGAGGTACAGTGGTGTTAGGCAACACGGTGGATGTGTTGGCAGTGTTGGTAGTGTTGACAGCAGCAGCACCAGTCGTAGACGTGGTTGATATGCAGTGTTGACAGCAGTGGTTAGGATGTTAGATTCCCTCTGGGTCACAGTATCATCATCCTAGGTCACAGCACTATGTATCCCAGGTCACAGCATTATGTATTCCAGGTCACAGCAGTATGGAGAGCATCCCAAGTCACTCCACTACGTATAGGCCCTAGGTCACAGCACTGAGTTTAACATCCCAGGTCACAGCATACGTAAACATCCTAGGTCACAGCATACGTATAACATCCTAGGTCACAGCACTAAGTATAACATCCCAGGTCACAGCAAGACGTACAACGTCCCAGCTCACAGCCTCTGGACGGAGGTTTTCGTTATGTTGGTCAAGACAACAAACTGAGGGACAGTGCGGACGAAGATAACAGATTAGATTGATTCCCAATATAAAGTTCTGACGCACATCCTGCAGCGTCCTCGTCGGCCCGTGGAAGGATTACATCTGTCATCCAGGTATAGCGTCCTGTCCAGGGATAGAGTCCTCGACAATGGTTTCAATTTTACTGAAACAGATAAAGAACTGCATTAACCTTTATGTCAGCAACATTTGTGTGTATGTGTGTGTGTGTGTGTGTGTGTGTGTGTGTGTGTATCCCATCGTCCTCGAACAGCGGATGGTTTAGAGGGGGGGGGGGGGTGCGAGAGTGAGTAAGGGGCAACGGATGTCTCTCATTACCTGTGTCGTCTCAGGCAAGTTACATGTGTGGAGCCGCCAGTGGCAGCAGTAGCTGGGCGCCTCGCCTGTGCTGCTGTCTTTACCTATCCTCCACTCCACTCCACTCCTCCCGACGTAACAGTTCACCACAAGGTATACAAAGACCTGGGTATGATTCACACCGATCACGACGGATCGTTTGACCCAATTCTAAAAAATACAAAATATCTATAGAAGAAAAGGACGGATGATTAGCAAAGATATGAAGTAAATATTCTCGTCGAGTCTGTAATTGGACAAATGATTGAACCATAATACTATATTTACCCTTGTGGTTTCCTTGATCATCAAGCAATATACCACCACAATTGATGATCATACATCATGACGCCCTGGGACTCATGATCAATAATTGCGCGTCTGTGTTCCAGACGGAGCTATTTGCTGCCTTCATAGTCCTTCAGTATGTTGAAAATTCTAAGTGAAATAGTCTCATTGTGAGTGATTCTCTTTCATCATTAACTGCGTTGAACTCGCTTCACTATGTAATAAGCTTGCGTCTGAAGCGCTACATAGGTACAACAAAATGACTCAACCTGGACTTCAGGAGTTCACTCACTCTGGGTGCCATATGATACTGGACTCAGAGTGTATCATAAAGTTGATGAACTAGACAACACTTCTGCGTTGAAGGATGAAGTTTGATTCCCCCTGGGTCTGCCTCAGTGAGAGTAGCCTGAAAACTATCACTCCGGAGGGACGTGAACAGAGTCTGTAAAGACTTAAAAAAGAAAAGTTAACACAAGCAGGTACGTCTACCACCAAGATATCATATAAGAAGAACTATACATACTGTATGGTTCTGCCAACACGATCAGTGGACACCTGCATCTTGATGTTGTTGTCGCCAGACTTGAGTTTGGCTCTATATATATTCCTGGGGATTTGCCCTTCCTGTTGATAATGAAGACATGGAAACTTTGCCAGCAAAGTTATTGCCACATATTGCAACATTATGTACTTGACTGTGACTATTGAGTTCAGAGATCAGTCTTACCAAACATTACAGGATGATTGTAAACATTTCATGAGTAACAGCGTTCTTCCTCGAACACTTGAGAAGTATCATAACTTTGCTGGTTGTAAATAGTTTTTGTTGTTGTTTACCTTTTTGCGTAATCTAGTCAGTTTTGTTCAACTGTTGTAAACTTTACTTACCAGGTACATTGCCTAATGATCTATAGTGTTGCCCAAATTATGTTAACACTTCTCTATGTAAGGTAAATGTATTGCAGTTATAGAGGCCCCCTAGTCCCTGGACCTTTTGCGCCACCTCCCGCAGGACGGGAGGAGCGCACAACAAGTCAGTCGCTCTTGAGGCAAAAATCAACTTCACAATCATGATAGTTACAGAAACTCAGAGCTGAAACATCTGTCAATATAACGTGCACTGGAGTGGTGGCAGTCCATGCAGATACAGGTCACGATCAGTCGTCCTTAAGTCTCTCCATAACTTAAGAAAATACTGTCAGGTCGCCGAAATACAACACCTACTTCTGACACATGTCCTCACTGAGCTTGGACATCAATAGAGAGGTCTTCACAAGGTAACTCCTCCACTGCTGTGCCTGAGTGAGACTGGAGAGAGAGAGAGAATCAGGCTGAAGCTGCTCCACCTTATGAACCAAATACAACACCTGGATCACATACACATCTCCCCTGCATCATCTGGCTCTCCCAGACACGAGTGAGAACCCAGCAGGACAGTAGGTGTGGCTCTGTCGTCGCTGGTGCATCCATGTGTTCTGCTCTGCTTGCTTCCTCCTCCCTTTGCCCTACGTTCACTCTGGTCACAAGAAACCACACATCATCAACAGGAAGTTAACCAATAAGACATCAGCTCTGCTGTGAGGAAGTCTATTTTACAAGCCAAATTGAATTACCATACTTCCATTTGCCCTTTTGGTACCCCAAAGCAAACTACTCAACATCTCTTCTTAATTCCAGTCAGAGTTCAACTATCCAGCTATCATTTGCAGTGAGGTGGACACCTTCCCTCCCTACATGCCGTAGAAGGTGACTGAGAGGTGGATTGAAAATCCTTGTCTCCTGTATTACTCTTTACAAGAAAGAACAGAGGGAAGAGCAAAGAGAAGATTACCTACTATCTATTTGTGATTACCTATTTGTACTCTACAATGAGAGAGCTTTACACTTGTGGGGCCCCAGTGTGTGTGTGTGTGTGTGTGTGTGTGTGTGTGTGTGTGTGTATACTAAAACCATCACCTGGTCCTAGGTGGGCGGTGGACCGGACAAGCCTCACCTGCCGCCATGGCTCACACCAACTGTGAGACCCTGGCGTCTGCCTACCTGATATTTGCTCTCCATTGTCACCTGTAATTTCATCATGGGTCTTCCTTACTCCTTTCCTCACTCACGTCTTGCATGCACCATTCTCCTCCTCCTCCTCCTCCTCCTCCTCCTCCTCCTCCTCCTCCTCCTACCTTTCTCCCTCATCTGTCACCTGCAAACGTGTGTACCATCTCCATCATCTACCTTTTATATTCACTCACCTCCACTCGTCGATTCCATACTGCTCCATCAGCTCCATTCTCCATCCACCTCCGCCAACACCCAGCTTCTCCACCGGCCTCCTCCGTCTATCATATTCATCCACCTCCTCCACCTGTCACCTCCGATCATCACCTCCACCCATTATAATGCTCATGAATGACAACATAACATGCACGTATTTCAACTTTTTCAGGTTAGAGACTGAAAAACAGCCTCCCCAGAGATTCCGGTCGCTGAAATTGAATCAGAATGTGTTTTCCGTCCAGACATTTTTATAAAATTCCATGTTGATATGTTTTTTGGCTCTTATGGCGTTCCTCCATAGCCAGTTTCCTGCCGGCAAATGTGCCAGATGGAGAGGTGGGTGGGGAGGAGCCTTCTGTTCCACTACCTGGTCTCCGTCAACATGCATTGCCAGTGTAGGATCATATAACTTCGTCATGTACCGTCAGGTCTTCTGTGCTATGTCGCTTCTGTGTACACCCCCACGACATCGTCAGTGTACCCTGATGGCCACTTCCCTCACCAACAGTATATACTAGCAGCTACCTCCCATCACCACTAGTATTTGCTCGCACCCACTTCCCTCCCTCCCAGTATTTACTAGCAGCCACATCCCTCCCTACTAGTATATACTAGCAGCCACTTCCCTCACCACCAGCAACACATCTCGGCTCTAGAACACTAAACCTCTCCAGCCAACCCTCCAAACGCTCTAGATGCTAAACATATTTTCGTCTTCATAAAACAGTTTCACTGCTTGTGAGTCTCGTCTCTCTTTCAGCACAAATACTTCTGTAGTCTTCAGCATTTCTCTCTCTAAAGGTAATCCTTCTGATGCCATGGTTCATGAAAGCTGAGCCGACTCTCACAACCTCTTCCGTCCTGGCCTCTCTGAGTGATCGTACATACAAGTCGTCGTCCTTCTCACGTCGCGTTCCTCCTCCTCCTCAGCGAGAGACTCTCATACCCGTGATCCCTTTCCCCGCCGTATCAACACCCCAGATTAAAGTTCTCCTCTAGCGATTCACGGAATAATTTCCCAGAAGATCCCGCCACAGTCGCTCGTTTCTTATGCCGTTTCTCGTGACAGAGTCTCTATCATTTGTTTTGTTTCGTAGCCCACATGAACACAGTCACTAGAGCATCACTACCCCTCCATCTCTGGGCAAATCTCTTATTTCTTTCTTCTACTACAGCGAACTGTCTCTAACCGGACGTCATGTAAAGGAACATCACAAATCTGCAGAAACTGAGCCATAAACTGCTCACGGCGCTTTCTGACAGTTGCCTTTAAATAAGTGGTTTTCATTATCATCTTTATCCATGATGCTTCTCAACATCTGTTGTGAATCTCCCTCCAGGATCATCATGTGTTGTCACCGGACATTTCCGCTACCTACCTCTGATGTTCTACCTGATATAGTTGTTCACATGTCATAGTGATGTCTTGGCCTCCATAAACTACCCTTGTCAGTCCTTTTATAGTTTACTCTTCCCCCTGTGTCACACGTACCATCATCTTACCCATTTACGATTCGCTCATACTTTCCTATTTCCATGTTTCATCCATTTTTAAAAGCAGTATGTATGTCTTTCCTTTGATCACCGTGTTCTCAGAAATCTCCCGCTCCTCCCTCACTGGTGAGTGTGTTCCATGCTAACCTCCTCAACTCCTCATCAACTCCCGAGAACCTGCTGTAGCCTCCTTCCCCACCACTCTCTGCCCCTCGGCTGCTTCCTGTCTCTCACCCATACTGTCACGTCAGCCCCACTCGGCGGACAATGTCCGGGCTGCTGCACACCAGCTGGTGATGTCATGGTTTCCATGAAAAGGCCACTCCCCACCCCCAGCTTGCCTCAGAGTCCGCCTCAGAGATTCACTCTCATTGGCCTTCGTGTTGCCAAATACAGCTATTTACTTCTCCATATATATTTGTGTGTGTGTGTGTGTGTGTGTGTGCGTGTGTGTGCGTGTGTGTGTGTGTGTGTGTTAACACCCATTTGTGCTGGGAGGAAATCCTAATCTCGTGAGGTCCCATCTCCTGTTACACAACATTGTAGACTGTATGATGTCACCATTCACGATTCCTCATCAGTCTGTGTGTGTGTGTGTGTGTGTGTGTGTGTGTGTGCGAATTACAGAGAGAGGGTGTTTATGTGTGTGTTTCTCTGTCTTCACTAGTGTGTTTATCTTTGTCTGTATGTGTCTGTGGAAGACGTGGGTTTTAAACATATCTTTGAAACGAGACAACCAGATACCAAGCCAATGACTACCAGTGTTACTTATGGTGGAACTTCTTTCTAAGTGTTTGAGCGGCCTTGCCCACAGGGGTAATGAGATTAATTCAGCTTAATCTGTAGTACATCTGAGGCCTTCTAGAAGCGACAGCGTGATAGGATCTCTCAACTGTAAATGTTGTTCGCCTAAAAAAATCATTGACGTACATGGGACGCAGGATCCTTGAAAAACTGCATTTCGCTGTTGTCCCTCACATGAGCACTCATGATCATCATCCATGTGCTCATACGACATGTATCTCATGCCTTGAGGATACCCTCCCCCTGTCTCCCAGAACCTTCAGTTCCAGCCCCTCACCCCAGCCAGCCAGTCAGGTCGACCCTAACATTACAGTCCATCAACAGCAGCACGCACTGCCCCTCCCCCCCACATGGTGGTACACAGATACTTGCCGTGCCACAGCAAGTGTGTACCTCGAGTGTCTGATGAGTGTACTACTTGGGAATGTGGTAAGTATGCTAAGTAAGTGTGTGAGATAAGTGCATTACTCTAGTGTGTCGTGAGTAGTCCATGTAGTGAGTATTCTCCCCTTGATTGTTTGGTAAGTTCACCGCTGAGTATGAGTGGTGTGTGTACCACATAAGTGTAAAGTGACTCACACTTCACTGTGGTGTAGTGGCTGAACGTGTCGCTGGTGTACTGAGAGCATCACTGGAGTGTGCCTTGGATGTAACCCCTGGCGAGAATGCATCACTGGAGTGTGCCTTTAACGCATTCCCCTGGTGTGAGGTGTTCTAGAGACTAGTCGAACCCTGGCTGGGGATGACTGTGTCGATAACACGTACCCCCGAGCCATGCGAGTCGGGGGGGGGGACGGACTTGTCTTAAGAGGGTAGGAGCCGGCAGGGGGAGGGAGGGGTGATTAGGAGGGGTCAGCGACGGTGAGGGAGGGACGGGGGTAGGTGCAGAGGGTCGGCGCCAGTGGTGAGGGGCGGTGTCTCTATAAGGGGGAGGGAGAGAGAGAGGGTTGGAGGAGGTCGGCGCCACCGGTGGATGGAGAGGGGAGACAGGAGGGGGCTCGGAGGGCGTCGCTGGCATGGAGGGCGGAGGAGACTTGTAAGGTGGTGGTGGTGGGGGAGGGAGACGGAACTGGACCTGGAGTGGCGACAGGTAGTGGAGGGACGCGACGGGTGTATAGGCGAGGGAGGTGAGGCCAGACGGGGCGGGAGGAGGCAGGGCTATGGTGAGGGTGGGCTGTGGACAACGTGAATGGTGGGGTAAGGGAGGCTGGGGTGAGGGTGGATGGGGTGAGGCAGGTCTTGGGTGAAGTTGGGAGAGGGGTGAGGTTAGGACTGGGGAACACTGGAGTCTGGGACAGGGACGGGAGGAATTGCTGTTATGATTACCTCCGCTTCTCTCCCTGAACAGCTTAACTGTGTGCTTATCTTCCTCCTTCTGTTCTTTCCCACTTCATACAGTCTTCCTGCAACAGTCAGGTCTACGATTGCTTACGGCAACCTGATCTACTTCTACTTCTACTTTTTTACACTTCAACATTTTTCCTTCACCCGTGCTGGCCTTCATGACTGGGGCATATTCGTCCATGTCATGCCGGTCACTGGAAAAAAATAAATCGTCGGCGTCCCCAGCAGGAACTCACCAACAAAATCTGACTCGAATTTGTCTGCCTGCCGAGAATTTATTGGTGGAGGAAGACAGGGCTCTGAACCTTGTGTGGCTTGTGCTGATATTCCTGAGGAAATGGAACCTTTTGTCGCCCTTGTGACCCGAATACTTTATGCTTGGGTGTGCTTAACAGCGACTCCAGGCTCTAAGGGCAAGGGAAGGGGGAGGGCGGGGGGTGGGGGGAGGGAGAGAGAGAGAGAGAGAGAGAGAGAGTGCAAGGAATTAAAAGCATAATGTCATTCTAGGGGAGGAAATGGGGGTCATAACCCCTTACAGACTGCATACTTGCCCTTCTCTCCAAGACTCGCGCATTTGCCTCCCTCTCCACCCCATCCATAAATAAATGAATAAATAAGTAAATATATATACTTATTTATTTATCGATTTATTTATTCATGTATCAAGTATCATCGAATATAACAGCTAATCAGCATTTATCAGTTCCTTGTTGATGTTCTCAGCTTGTCTAACGATTTTCCTCTACCGCTCAGGTAGATTACCGGTAAGCTGGTACAAGTTCATAGTAGGGTAGTACCAAACTCAAGTTAGAACCAGTAGTGTGATTCTTCCTAGGTATACAGCAACACACATAACACAGCACAACACACACAACACTACACAACACAACTCAACATGGCAACGTCTCCCTATTTAGTTTCGGGTGTGTTAAAATCTCCCATCATAATCGAATCCTGACCATTACCATTTTCTGGAAACATGTCATAAAGTCGTTCGTCTGTCTGTAGTGTCTGTGTGATTTCCACAGATATGGAGTCAACATTATAAACAACCACATTTCTCAATACAGTTTTAAGATTAGTTTTGATGTAGAACAAAAAATAGCATCTAATTTGCATTTTTGTGCCGGTGGTAGATATAGTAAACCCATAATTGCATATTCGACGAGGAAGTCTCTACCCTCAGCATCTACCCGGGATTCAGAACACCAATCAAGTCACTACTTCATTTTAAAGTAATTGTCTCTAACTCTGAAACTTTCCTTTGCATGGAGGTTGCTCTTCGTATACTGACCATGCTGTGTGTGATGTTGGCACGAGTTTATGAGCTGGACTCCTTCCTGCGAGCAAAGGTAAACTGATTGATCATTAAGTCTTACTGAAGAGGTGTTCCCAGTGCCACTCCTAATCATTCCGGAAACCAAGTAATTAGTTTTGTTGTTCTTATTCGACACACAAGATGGCGATATTTCTCCTGAGGCTCTTCCAGTCTCTTCTTGATTGTGACGTTGGTGTGAATGTGACCAATAGCAAGAGGATCACGGCTGGTATCAAGAAGAATTCAAATGAATACAAATGTATTCAAACAGCAAGAGATCAGTGGGTCGTTTCGAGGCTGTTTGTGGTAGTGGAAGATATCAGAAACTACAAGATCCTCATTTGTAGACAGAACTTAGCATGTTATGTGCAAGTCACAAACAGGTTTTTCTCACCGATTTGTAACAGATCACTATCAAGCAACTTTAGGTAGAGCTCGTGTTCTCTACATTGTTTACCCGAACACCTCGAGAAGAATATTGTATAGGGCGGGATGAGTTCCTGGTGCAGACGTCTCCCACCTGACCACAGAGGCTGGAGTCATTAAGCACTTAACTTCGTGTTCCTGGTCCTCTACACCGTCCATACTTTGATGATTATAAATGGTGTAATATAGACTAAATGAGTTGATGGGTGTTAAGTTGAGGGAGCAGCATCATACGTCTTTGAACTTGTGTTATGAACTGATGACCCTAGATGCGCTGAGCGATCGTGACAGGTTGATAAAACGTAGTTGATCTAGGAGGAACTGATGATGAAATTACATGAGCGTTGACTGTGGTGAAAATGATAGAGGAATCGGACTGAGCTGATGAATCAGTTGATGGATGTCAGTTAAGATAATGGGACTAAAGGGTAAATTGATTTGATACGAATCAAATGAAGTTGATGAAATGAGTTGATGTGAAATTCTGAAGTGGCTTTTACAGGGGAGGACGAGTGTGGAAGTTAAAATATGCTATGATAACAGAAGGAATAGCCAGAAGTAGTCGAGGGTAAAATGAATTGGTACATGAAATGAGATGAAGATGTGAGCCACTGGAATAGACAGCTTGGTTGGGTTTGACGAGAGCAACCGACGATGTAAGTCTAGCCTGTTGTGGGCAATGATGAAGATGATGACCAGAGAGCAGTTAAAGGACAGAGCCGAGAGCGGAGTTAACAGTGAGTGTGAACTAATGCGTCCGGGAGGGAATGCAGTGAGCTGAGGAGATCCTTTGATGAGTTAAGTTGGCAGATATTTGACACAATGCGATGAAGATGGCCGAGGGAGTGAGATGACGCCATGTCTCAAGAGGTTGATAGACCTGACGTGTTGAATTGAGACGACAGAGGATGTTCATAGACGTAGTTTATGGGATTTTGTTGTGACTCTGTCTTGGGGATGACAGACTAAACGAATGTGAATGAATCAACCACTTCTTTCAGAGTGGCGAATGACCGTATGAGATTACGAAAGAAGCAAGATAGAATGAGTTTATCCAGTGAGGTTAATGGGATCTTATCATGTCAGACGCAAAGATTACGTATGATGGTTGGGCTGCAGTTATGAGAGACCCATGATGAGTGATGCCTCGTGTTTCTGGCACTTGTTAATTCATCTGTAAGTCCGTCATCCATCAGCCTGATCCCAGGGGCCCAATTTGTCATCCGTCCAGCGATTTTATGTTGATTCCCAGCCCCGAGGTGAGGACTGCCCGCTGACCTCCCAACACCCACGCTAGATAAATGGCTGGAAAGGATTTTGTCCGTGAAAAAAAGAATATATATATATATATATATATATATATATATATATATATATATATATATATATATATATATATGTGTGTGTGTGTGTGTGTGTGTGTGTGTGTGTGTGTGTGTGTGATGAAATATCAGTGCTTTCAAAAAATATAATTAAAGCATTTTATGAACTGATGGTAGATAAGTGCTATCGATCCTTTCACTGTGAATTGCATTAAGCCACACAAAGTCACGCGGACGCTCTGAGTTATGTTAAGTCACAGAAAGTTATGTAAGTCAAACTGAATACCATTAAGATGCTCTATGTTATGCTCCCACGCTAAGTTATATGAAGTCACTAAGTTACGCTGTCACACCAATTTACACAAAATTGCATTGAATCACACTACGTTACATGTCCACATTGTGTAACACTGTTACATCAAGTCACGTTAAGTTCAGCCTGGCTGTCCCCTATTGTACCCAGCCAGCCAGCCAGCCTCGTCCCTCCCGTGGGCAGGACCTCTGCCACGCCACACATCCTGACACAGTTATATGTAAGATAATAAAGCTCTTACTAGGTTTTCATACTCGAGATTTGTACTTTTTCTATCGTCAGTTTTTCTTCCTCAGAGGAAACATATTTCTGGCGTTCGATGTAATCTTTGATGTATTATGGCGCGGGGAATCCTTGGGCTACACGACGCAGCGACAGTCTGACTTATTGAGCACGACGGTACGACCCTCGAGCACGACGGTACGACCCTCGAGCACGACGGTACGACCTTCGAGCACGACGGTACGACCCTCGAGCACGACGGTACGACCTTCGAGCACGACGGTACGACCCTCGAGCACGACGGTACGACCCTCGAGCACGACGGTACGACCCTCGAGCACGACGGTACGACCCTCGAGCACGTCGTAACTACCCTTGATCAAACACGACGGGACGACCCTTGAACGCAACAGAACGATCCTTGAGGATTACGGTACGACCCTTGAGTATGATGGTTTTATGCCTTCGTCCTGACCCTTAGTGGTCATGTCAAAGAGCAGACTATCGTACCCAAACCTCGTACCGACGTGCCCAAGAAACTGACGAGGTTACATGGGCACGACATGAGTTTCTTCCAGTGATGGAGCTTATCTACAGGTCATATGACCACTCCTACCTGGACGCTACTCAGCAGCAACACTCTGCATGCACTGACCTCCCCAGTGTAATAAAGATAATGGTATTGAATTTGCGCCGATATATATATATATATATATATATATATATATATATATATATATATATATATATATATATATATATATATATATATAGAGAGAGAGAGAGAGAGAGAGAGAGAGAGAGAGAGAGAGAGGGATCATCATATGGCAACAGTGAGGAGCCAGTAAAGATGGCAACACCGTCATTCACTCACGAAGCAAAGTAGCGGTAGTAGTAGTAGTAGTAGTAGTAGCAGTAGTAGAAATAGTAGTATTAGTAGTAGTAGTAGTAGAAGCAGTCATAGCATTAATATCATATAACCACAGGATCGTTTCTCCAAGGGCGCGTCTGCAGTTTCAGGCCTGCTCTACCATCAGTAGCAGAGAAAGGATGGATTCCTTTGAAGTGAGTTGCTCGACGCGACTACACTCTTTTTTTTGTCAACTAATGATGACGCAGCCTTGATGAAGGTGACATATCATTCAAGTGTAACCACAAGCAGGTAGAGTCTGGTAACACTCCTTTCTCGTCTATAAACAGGTTAAACAACCGCAGTAATATCAGACATCCATGACGTAGACCCATCTTCATCAGGAACCACTTACCTTCCTCCCTTCCGATTCGCACACATGCCATACTCAGTATGTAAAAAGAAGAATCCTCACTGCATTTAGTAACTTTTCCATGTTCATAATTGTTATCATTATCATTCAATATTCTCTTTGTTATGTTCTTTATTATCATCATTATGATCAGTGCAGACTTCATGATCATTTACTAACTTTATTATCATGATCATGATCATTAGTAACTTTACGACCCTTGAGTATGACGTTACGACCCTTAAGCTTGACGGTACGACCCTTATGTACGATGGGACAACCTTTCAGCACAACGGTACGATCCTCGAGCACGACTGTGCGACACTTAAGTACGATGGTACTACCCTTGAGCACAAAGGTACGACATCACCTTTGACCATAGTTTAGAAGGCCATTGAAAACTGCTGGTTGAGAAATCTATTCGTCATGGTTGTTGTCTGGGTCTATGGCTATTTAATCTCGTGTTACATACCGTAGCTCCTGGGTTCGATGTTGTTGTTGTTATTGTGTTTGCTGGAGGCGCTGCTGTGATTTGCTGATGCTGGTACTGCTGTGTTTGTTCTTGTTGTTCTACTGTCTTTGTTTGTGCTTGTCTTCTCTTCTCACGACATCAACAGTACACCAGCTTCCCTTTACCCTTGTAACATCAACAAACACGCACACACACACACACCACACACACACACACACACACACACACACACACACACACACACACACACACACACACACACACTCACACACACACAAACTTGCTTCTCCATCTGTTATCCCATGACATCACTGCACTAACATCCATCTCCTCATAATGCCTAATTGCATCGCTGCATCCTGACTTCCCCGCCTGTGAAAACCTGTTGACATCATTACATTCTAATTTCCTTCCTCCTTATACCTGCTGACATCACTACAGCTTACATTACCCTCAATCTTATACGTGATGACATCATCATATACTAACTTCTCCTCGTCCTCATAATTGATGACATCAACCCGTCCTGTCTCTTATCAACTGGTGATGTCAGGGTATAGGTGTTCTCCCCCCCCCCCCCTACACTCCCCCACCTTGGCGTGTCTGACATCACTGACCCGCTCCCCGCTGGCGTGAAATGATGACTGACTTCCAGAGGATGTCGTGATGGCAGGGCTCAGGGAAGAGACAAAAGTGGGATCACAGGCAAGAGAGATGATCTTGTTAGGATCTCATGGTGTTAACGGTCTGTCTGAGGGTAGAGGACGAGACTGTGTGGTGGTGGGGTTGTAAGCCTGGCTGCTCTGTGAACCTCCTTCTTGTATGACTGGTGTTGCTAAGCAAGGGGAATGAAGGGATAGAGAGATGGAGGGAGCAAGAGAGGGATGGAAATATTGAGAGAAGGAAGGTTGGAAGATCAGGGAGGCAGGGTGGCAAACAACAACGACTTGTCAAACACCTGTCAGACTCATCCAGACACCTGTCAGACTCATCCAGACACCTGTCAGACTCACCCAGACACATGTCAGACTCATCCAGACACCTGTCAGACTCACCCAGACACCTGTCAGAGTCACCCAGACACATGTCAGACTCATCCAGACACATGTCAGACTCATCCAGACACCTGTCACACTCGACTGAACACACTTATTCCACTGACAGTCAGGCTCGTACCTGGAGAATGAGGAGGGACAGTGAGGAGTGGAGAGTGTACATGTCCAGATTTTGATGACAAACAAGAAGGAAACTATATAAACAGCTAGATATACGTGTGTTAAAGAATCTAAATGGATGCTGAAGAATCCCAGTAGATATTAAAGAAGACAAACAGTTACTAAAGAAACCAAGTAGATATTCAAGAAGATTGAAAGATGCAAGAAGTTAAAACCTTGTAAAGGACAAAGGTTAGCTGGTAACAGTTAGTAAACAAAAGGCAGTTTAACACTGGACTACCTGACCTGTCCACCCACATCTCTCTGCACGAGAAGCCATAGATACACTAATTCGGTACATTTTATAATTAGTTGATTAAATACTACCAGATCGCAGAATATTTATAGAATAGGTCATTCTAAATATATCTTTAATAGAGTTTGAAGAGCAACGGACGACTGGGTCGTTTAGCAGGTGTTAGTGATAATGGGTTAGGTTAGATACTCGGATGTAAGTGTAACAAAAGAAGAATATAATACAAGTGATTTAAAGAGGCAAATACCTGTAAAAATCTATTGGTAACTAGAGAGGCTTTCATTATATCGGTAGTGGACTTGAAGAGAAGTATTTGTCAAGTCTGTCCTTAAACGTATCTATGGTACAATTTTCAGCCACTGTAATTGCCCATTTATTCCATATGTTTATAGTCCTGTTGAAGAGAGAGTATGAAGGCCTTTGATAATCTTGTCTAGCTGTGTTCAATCACTTCACCGTCTTCTCTCTACTAAGCAGATAAGTTAAAGTTATTCAGTCTGCTCTCTCACGATTTGTTTCTCAGTCCGGGAATCGTCTTGGTAGCCCCTCCTCCTCTGTACTCTCTCCGTTCTCTCTACGTCTTCTTTTATCTGGGGTGACCACTAACACGATATTCAAAATGGAGGAGCAACAGTACATTGCAATAACAGAGGCTTAGTTTCTTCACAAGTCTTTCCCATGAATCCAAGAAATAGATATATTTGCCTGTCTTTTTTTTCATCTCGGTTACTGGTTCTGTGAAGTGTTAAGTTAGTTTTATATCACCAGAGATCATCACTGCCAAGTCTTTATGCTTATTTACCTTTTATAATTCAGCAGACTTCATGATGTTGTTTACCTCCTGGTGTTTACTGCCCATGTGTAAAGCATTTCACTTTTCGATTATGAAATTCACCTGCCATTTGTGAGCCCAGCTTGCCTGTTTCAGTTTGAAGTTGTTGATGTTTAGTTTCTTTTGTAGATAAATACCTGATCTTAGCTGTGTCTCACAAGACAGAGGACCAGCAGCCAAACTTTGACCAAGTGTTTGAGAAAGATTGCCAGCAGACATCACTTTTACACCAAGAGTCAGATAAGAGTATCTTACACAGTAACAACAGTAATATTGTACAGAGCAACAAGTTCCATCAGTGTGTGTGTGTGTGTGTGTGTGTGTGTGTGTGTGTGTGTGTGTGTGTGTGTGTGTGTGTGTGTGCATACATACATAGGATTATGGATATGGTACACGTATACAAGGTTATATAAAAATGAGGCTACACGAATGTAAAACTTTTTTCCCCGTAAAACAGAAATAGTATTTACAAATAGTATTCATACACACACACACACACACACACACACACACACACACACACACACACACACACACCTGGTGTCGTGGAAAGAGCCACCTGAGACCAGAAAGGATGAAGCGACACCCACTAACAGTCTGGATGATCAAGGTTGATTACCGGTGATTGGGACCCACCAGGGACTGTCAGGGTTGATCAGGGGTTCAGGAGGTGATCAGGTCAGCCCCAATCAGGGGTTCCGTGGTGATCTGGTCGCCAGCGATAAGCCAGTGTGATAGACTGGGTGAGCAGCCAAGAATAGTGAGGCTGAAGGGAGATGAGGGTAGTGAGGGGAGGTGAAGGTCGTCAGGAGTAGTGAGGGTAGTGAGGGAAGGTGAGGCTAGTGAGGGGAGATGCGGCTAGTGATGGGAGGTGAGTTTAGTGGGGAGAGGTAAAGGTAGTGAGCGGAGGCGAGGGTAGTAAGGGAGGTGAGGTTAGTGAGGCAAGGTGAAGATAATGTGATGAGATGAGGCAAGTTGAGGCTGGAACCAAGGTCACCCAATCTTATGGACTCTTAATAAGTGATGATGAGATCACCTGATCAACAACTTGGCCCTGTGTAATGACCTATTTGTAATGTACCCACGTACACTCGTGAGGCCCCGTCTCTCGAGCCTCCTCTGCTGTCTTACAGTTTTTTTAGCTTCTTTATGCCGGCCACATTCACTATGTAACGGTTCGACATTTTCCATTCATCCATTATCCTTCATACTGTAAAAATACGTCTTTGCATCGTCTCTGAAAAAGTTTCTTGCTTAATTTCATCCTACGGCCTCTTGTTGTTTTATCCTTGTGACTTTAGAAGAACTGTTTACTGTCATCATCATCATCATCATCATCATCAACAACTGGTTTAAAAACTTAGAGGTTACAGTCAGCTCACTCCTTACTATTTTTTCATGGGATACAAATTTAGATAAAGCCTTTATCCTTTTGCTGTAACTCATCCTTCATGTTTACGGTGTAATCTTTGTTACCCTCCTCTGAACCCTCTCTATTAGATGTTTGTGCTTTTTTTGTGGTGACCAAACTTGAGAAACATATTCTAATTTTTGCCTAATGTAGATGTCAACAGCTTGCTGATGATTACTTTGGTCATATACTTTGATGTTATTCTAACATTTGCCAACAGAGAGTTGGTCTCCTTTGCTTATATGCTCATGTGGGAATCAGGCGACAGGTTTGGGACGATGCCGACTCTAAAGTCTCTCTCACAAATGATTGCTGCAGCTTATATCCCGCAAGATGATACTCAGATCGAATCATTCTTTCACTGTGACCCATCCTCAGCACCACTTTTACTTGCGTTGACTTTCGTCATCCATGTATCACACCAAGATTGGAGGTTGTCAAGGTCACTTTGCAGGCTGATTCACCACTTGTGCTTGGCCTTCCAGCTCCCTTATGACCCTAGCATCATCCGCAGATATAGTCAGGTGGGAGATCATACCTTCCTACACGTCATTTACGTAGTAAAAGCGATGGTCTCCGCACAGAACCTTGCAGCACGCCGCTGGTGACCTCGCCCCACTTCGTAAAGGCTCACCTGACGTGTGGTCTTTGTTTCCTGCCACTGATGTGATCTCCCGGACGTCGCAGCACTCTCTTTCTACCTGAAGATCCAGCTTCTTTACCACAGACTCCAGTGTGGTCCAGAGTCAGATATCTTATGGCAGTCTAGATGGTGCAGACCCGTGTGTGTGTGTGTGTGTGTGTGTGTGTGTGTGTGTGTGTGTGTGTGTGTGTGTGTGTGTGTGTGTGTGTGTGTGTGTGTGTGTGTATGTGTGTGTGTGTGTGTGTGTGTGTGTGTGTGTGTGTATGTTTGTGTGTGTGGGTGTGTGTGTTTGTGTGTATGTTTGTGTGTGTGGGTGTGTGTGTGTGTGTGTGTGTGTGTGTGTGTGTGTGTGTGTGTGTGTGTATGTTTGTGTGTGTGGGTGTGTGTGTTTGTGTGTATGTTTGTGTGTGTGGGTGTGTGTGTGTGTGTGTGTGTGTGTGTGTGTGTGTGTGTGTGTGTGTGTGTTGTTAATCTCATTCATGTCTTCCTTTCTTCATGATACCGTTACATAACTGTAGTCACAAAAATAAGACAGCGTGACTGTTACAAGGTCCGACCAGTGTTAAGGTCATCGTTATGTATGGTTCATAGAGCAACAGTGGATGTAACATGGTGAGGGGTCAGCAGGTGGTGATGTGAGGGGTCAGCAGGTGAAGGGGTAGCATCTAAGGAGGGCAGGAGTTGAGGTAGCAGGTGAGGAAGTTGCAGAAGTAGTGACAACAGGTAAGGGGGAAGCAGGTGGGGGGGGGCAGCAGGCAGTACGCGAGGGGAGGGGGAGGAGGGGGGGGGTGTTAGCAGGTGGGGTCTGTTGTTGACGTTCCTTAGTTGTCGAACCTTTACTGGAGTGACGCCTGAGCCCTGTGTGAGCGAGAGAGAGAGAGAGAGAGAGAGAGAGAGAGAGAGAGAGAGAGAGAGAGAGAGAGAGAGAGAGAGAGAGAGAGAGAGAGAGAGATCATTGCCTGACCATGTACCAGTCCCTCCCGTTCCTCCCCCCCCCCCCCCTACCCTCCCCCATTCCCCCACCATCGGGGGCGGCGGACGTCAGGTGCTATTAATTAGCGCAACAATTAAGGTATTATGGACAGTTTACCCATGCAGGCATCACCATGCAGGCCTCACCATGCAGGCCTCACCATGCAGGCGTCATCATGATCTCATGACAGAGTTTGACCTTAGACTAGCAACTCCATGACCTCCGTAAGCTGATGACATGTCAGGGAACCCACTGATTGGTCCTCAGTGCTTGCCTTAAGCCAATGATGAGTCAGGGAGCCTTCTCATTGGCTCTCCTATCCTTGCCTTAAGCCAGTGACGCCTCAGGAACTCTCTGATTGGTCCTTCGTAAGCTACTGGCGTGTCCAGATGCCTTCTTTCGCTGTTTATCAAGTTATGTTATCGCCCCGTATCTTGACGGCGGGTATCGGAGCCATCACTGGACGCAGGAGGGAGGGAGGGAAAGAGAGAAAGAGGGAGGGAGTGAGGGAAGGTGGGAGGGAGGGAATATTGGCACAAAGAAAGGTCATTCGTTCTGTGACGTCAACACTGCCTTTGTGGGCCGCTTGTCACCCAGGTGTCATATTGCTTGCTGACGCACATCCCTGGTCACTGGTGCGTATCCCAGCTGGTGAGCCTCACTGGTGCGTATCCCAGCTGGTGAGCCTCACTGGTGCGTATCCCAGCTGGTGAGCCTCACTGGTGCGTATCCCAGCTGGTGAGCCTCACTGTTGCGTATCCCAGCCAGTGAGCCTCACTGTTGCGTATCCCAGCTGGTGAGCCTCACTGTTGCGTATCCCAGCTGGTGAGCCTCACTGTTGCGTATCCCAGCCAGTGAGCCTCACTGTTGCGTATCCCAGCTGGTGAGCCTCACTGTTGCGTATCCCAGCTGGTGAGCCTCACTGTTGCGTATCCCAGCTGGTGAGCCTCACTGTTGCGTATCCCAGCTGGTGAGCCTCACTGGTGCGTATCCTGGAAAACGGATACGTCAAGCCTGTGACGTCATACCGTCCAGCGTGATATGACTAATAGGGCCATGACGTCACCGGGAACTAGAATGCACATTCAGATATAAAATATTCAAGAAGGGAGCGGAAGGCGTGGCACGTGGCAGGAGAAGACGCACGCGATACTCGTGGTAAGTGTACCCCAGCTCTGTGTGTGTGTGTGTGTGTGTGTGTATGTGTGTGTGTGTCAGGGAGGGAGTCTTTCAATCATGTTTCCCTGTCTCTTACTCTTCCCTTAGTCATTCTCAGGATTTTCTGTCAATATAATCAAAATGTTTAGCAACGTGAGTGTTGTGATCAAGTCTCTCCTCACTTTTCTCATTTCCATTCAGGACAGTTTCATGGGCTCTATTGTCTCCCTTTAACTCAGTTCTCTCAGCTGCTACACCATCTTTTGCTGCCCTACTCCGAACCATCTCCGTTAGTGTTATGTGTCTCTTCAAGTCCGTTGATCAAGTTTACTCAGATCTTGATGTCAAATACTTTGTTAATAGCTTTATAAACATTTTCTCATCCCTGTTCTTAGATTTACTTTTAACAATATATTTCCTTTACATTTCTCTTGTGGTAGTATTCTGTTGACGGCGTCGACCACCAAGTTCCCCTCAGCGCCAGATTCCTGTAACTTATTTCTTGCTATATTACACTCATACTGAGGCCGGTTTGTCACTGTGTCCCTTTCTCATTACGTTTACTGATGGTGTGACAGTCCTCCTGGCTGTGGCGTGCTCTGAGAAAGATTCGTTGAGATTCGTAAAATTTCTTTTTACACTCAACGAACTTTTGCCTCCATGACTACACATCTCCATGAGAGTTTAACGTCTCTCAGTTATCTCTTTATTATAGAAACTTCCCCATCTCGGAGGAGTGTGTGTCTCGCTGCCTTCAGCACCTTTCTGATTCTTTCGTTTATTGTTATCCATGAATGTTTTGTTTTATTAGAATTCTTTGAAGGATTATAGATTATCACTACCTGTATGCAAGCCTTTCCTACAGTAACCCTTTTATGATTAGACCGTCCATCTGTAATACTGAAACTTGATGTTGTGACCTATACCAAGCGGGTCATTATCATCATCTCTTGTTTCCTCCCTACACAGGGATCCGGTTAGGTCTTCTCTTGGTAAGTTTCCTCTCCAATACTACAAACGTAAGTGTTTTCCCCGATGCGGTTCTTGAACCCCAGAAGTCTATCCTTTTCCTACCAGTCCACTCACGTTCCTGTACGTCACATGTAACATAACATTCTTATTAATCATTATACCTGTCCTTTCTTAGCTAGCAGCCAGGCTGCTATGTGCGTGTAATTACTATCTGTGATTACTATGTGCATGTGTGCAATGGGGGGAGAGTAATGAATTCGTGTTTTAGCTTTGTGTATATGAACCATGTTTCTACTATATGTATTTACACACACACACACACACACACACACACACACACACACACACACACACAGGAGTAAAGACATGGTACATGCATACACGGTTAAGAGAAAGGGCCAAACGAGTGTAAAACTTTCTTCTCGTAGCACAAATAGTAATCGCAAATAGCGATCACGTACACACACTCCAGCCTAAGCCAGCCGCCCATCTATCGATCTGCTCCAAGGGAAGGATGAACACCTGGGTTGGCTTTGGGCCAACTGCCGCGCCCAGAATTTGAATCCATGCGGGTCCGACTCCGAGCGGGTATTTGCTGACTCATGCTTACCACTTCACCAGTGAGGCTCCCTAGCTAGGACACGTACCAGTGAGGCTCCCTAGCAGGGACACATAGCAGTAAGGTTCCTTGGCTAGGACACATACCAGTAAGGGTCCTTGGCTAGGACACATACCAGTAAGGCTCCCTGGCTAGGACACGTAACAGTAAGGCTCCCCTGCTAAGACACGTACCATGAGTCTTGCAAGCTAGGACACGTACCAGTGAGGCTCACCAGCTAGGGTACAGACTTGTAAGATTGATTAACATACCTATCACTAGATTTCATATTTCTATTATCTATTGGTTCATTTATCCATCCAGCTGCTCATTTAATTTCACTTTTCTCCCAAGATTAATTTGCGTAGCCTACACGGCAGTTACCTCGTTCCAGTTATATTCCAGGAATCTCTCTCTCTCTCTCTCTCTCTCTCTCTCTCTCTCTCTCTCTCTCTCTCTCTCTCTCTCTCTCTCTCTCTCTCTCTCTCTCTCTCTCTCTCTCTCTCTCTCTCTCTCTCTCTCTCTCCTTCAATTTCGTAATGTCTGAGGACGGGGTTAAAGACTTGATTATCTACCTCACCCCTGTGATCAAGAGTCCACCCTCCTCCGGTTTGGTTATGGTGCTTTGACCCCCCTGTAGGTTAAGGCACACATCCCTTTGTTTATAGCTCGGATTCCCATGTTTCTTACCACATAACCATTATGAACGCACTTATCTCCCCTCTACCACTGGATCGTATAACCTCGTCTCTTTGGTTATGCCTTTTTTGTTGTACATATGAGAGTGATATAGAATTTTCCTTTTGGTTATACCCGCCCCCAGTTCTCTTATACAACCTCTTCCCTTTGGTTGTATTCCCATTGCCATATGGGTCTTGGCCCCTTCATCTGGTTATATTTTCCAGTCAACAGCAACATACCATGGAGCTTTTTTTTTTTTCTTTTTGCATCTACACTCATCTTTGACTGGAAATGGAGGCAGTAGACGTGTTTTCCCTTCATTATTCTCTAACACTTTCATTTTTGCCCCATAGCAGGAAGTTAACTTGTAAATAGTAAAAGAAATAGAAATAAACAAAATTTCATCAAAGTTCCGTTTGCAGTATGCGTCAAGAAGCCATATGCAAAGTAGCTGAAAGTGAAGGAGGGATTTTGGTCAAATTCTCTCTTGTTACTCACCTGCAATCTCCTCATGCCTGAAGTACTTGAGCGAAGGAATACGTAAAGATAAACACAGTGACGTGTACAGTCGCATTGGTGCCTTATATGTGATGTCTGTGTTGCTGCTGTTATGTGTTACTGAACCACGTCTAGAAGCCAAAGAAAGACTGATTTATTTACGGTCACCCAGTGAAGCGGAGGCCAGAAGATGACTACTCTGGATTATGTCATTATATTGTTCTGCTTCCTCTCACGTGAGGTTGTTCTGCTCTTACCTGTGGTTATGATCAGTCTCTAGTTGGCTCTTCCCTTCACAACACCTGTCATAATCTTCATAGCTTTGGATATACTTTCCCCCACCTACTAAGCACTCTCTGCCCCTCCTCGCTTCCTCTTATCATCATGACCTTCCCTTCGTCCTCCAGTTTCCTTCCCGTCACTTAGTTGCATTTTCTCTAACCTTTTTTTTTCTCCTCTGTCCTTTGGTAGTACTTCTTTTCTTTTGGCTGTACTTCCTCTGTCTTTTGGTGGTACCTCCGTTGCTCTTTTGACTGCATTTCCTCCGACCTTTGGTTGTACTTGCTTGCCTTTTGGTTTTATCCCCCCTCCCCCCTCGACCCCGTTAGCTTTACTCTCGTCTTTGGTTATATTTCAGCCACTTTGACTGTCCTCCTTCCTCTTCCTCCCTTAACATCTATTGTGTTCCGTACTCTGGTTACAGCTCCGGACTCTTCATTCTGATCCTTCTCTCCGCTAATGATGATACTGGAATTACTTATTGTAATTACCTATTTGTACTGTACAGGGGGGGGGTTATATTTGTGGGGCTCCATCTCTTGAACATTCTGTGCTATCATCTAACTTCTGAAATTTATATATAGCGTCTGCATTAAGCACGTCTCCAATCGTGTGTGTGTGTGTGGAGGTTGTGTTCACCTTTGCCTCTCGACAACAGACCCTGGCATCACGTCTTCCCATCGAGGAGGAAACAGACTGATCCGTTCCTCATTTCCTCGTCGTTTTTGTTCACTAACTTTTTGCTCCCGGACGCTAACTTCTCCGCTACCAAATTGTGTCGCCGACTCATCAACCTACCAAGTAATGGGGGAGAGAGAGAGAGAGAGAGAGAGAGAGAGAGAGAGAGAGAGAACGGCTGCACGTGGTGATTTATCTTTTTCTTTTTGTATTTATCTGTTCAGTATTTTGTTGTGGAGGATATCAGAGTTGCACCGGTACTATGGGTGAAGGATGATACAGTCGCACCCATCCTGAGAATGGAGGATGATATAGTCGCACCCATCCTGAGAATGGAGGATGATATAGTCGCACCACAGCTTCTGTTGTCAGTGCTTTTCCCAGGAGGATGAGGAGCAAACCCTCTTCATCCTGGGAGAAAATGTCCCTTGATTGTCAACAACCAGAGAATTCCGTGAGATATTTTCTTTTTTGAGGAAAATTTCAATTTTCATAATGAAACAGAACATTAACTCTTGAAGAGCCATCAACTATCAGATTGTCTTCAGTCTGCATTTTATTATGCTAATTACAGAGAATCATGATTGAAAATATAATTAGATGAACAGTCGTGTTGAGTGTGTGTGTGTGTGTAGAGAGAGTGCGTGGCTACAGATGGTAAGCAGAGTTGAGTGTGTGTAAGGAATGCCGTGACCAAAGAAGGTAAAGTGTGTTGAGTGCGTGTGTGAGGATTTCGTGACTACAGAAGGTAAAGAATGTTGGATGTGTGTGAAGATGTGTGTGAACGCACGAGGTTAATAACCGCATATCTCCTGGAATATCTATTTCTATGCAACACAGATATCTATCAAATAGATGCTACAAAATTGTTGATGAATATCAATATCGTTTTTACGATAATCTGGTTGTTATAAAAGCCGTTCTTTTAGTCCGGCCGTAACAGAAGCCGTTCTTTTAGTATGGCTGTTAGAAATCCGTTCTTTTAGTCTAGCCATTGTAATAATCGTTCTTTATCTAACATAATCAAGACAATACAAAACACTGGTCTAGCTGTTATACAGGCAGTACTTTATCCTTTTTCTTTTTAGCTGGGACGACACGGGCAGCTGAATGCCTTAATCAAGGCCATTATTAACGTTATGTATATATACAACCTAGCCTACGCCAGGTACCCATTTTATGGATCAGCCCCTAGGGGTGGATGAACAGCTGGATTGACTGTGGACCGACTACCGCAACCAGGATTCGAACGTATGCGCCCGACCCCAGCCCTCCCGTAAGTGCGTCTCGGTCAGGAACGCCTGACTGCTACAGAAGTAGTTCTTTATCAGATATAATGTTGCTGTTATAAAACTGGTTCTTTATCTAAGATACTTTAGCTATCATATAGCTTATCTATTTATGCTGATGAAAAGATGAGGGTATCGTCAATTCTTCGCGTAATTATGAAAATCAGTTAAAAAGATCTTTCTTCTCCGACTTTATATTTTCAGAAGAGAATCAATTGACTACTAGTTATATGATGTATGACATCGGTGCCAGACACTGGGAGTTGCTGTACTGAACACAGAACTGTGAAGGTTATCTCTTGAACATAGCAGCTGTGCGGGAGGGTCTATGAGAGGTTAAGTTACTTTATCGTTAAGTTTGTTCTTCTCCCCCGTACAGTCGTCATCTGTGGAGTATGGGGATCACAGACATCTCCTCTGGTTGATGATGCATGTAATACTTGTAAGCTGACCTCGATCCGTGGCTGTAGGATCTCTCTCTCTCTCTCTCTCTCTCTCTCTCTCTCTCTCTCTCTCTCTCTCTCTCTCTCTCTCTCTCTCTCTCTCTCTCTCTCTGATCCTATCGTCTACGACCAGTAAATTTGTCTCCATGATCTACCTGACCATTAATTCCTTTATTTTTCTTTAATCTATCAAGTTACTGATTGGTTTTCACCTTACCAAGTACACAGGGCCTCGTCCTCCTCCTCCTGTTCTTAAACCTTCTCCCAGTTTTGGCATTTGTTCTTTTATTGGTTCTTCCTCCTCTGCTTGACTTCCTACTCCTATTTTCAGCCTCTTCCTGCTCTTTTTTTGCTTCATCACTGACTAACTATCTGTATTTCCATCTACCGATTTATCTATCTTTCTTTCTATCCATCCATCTATCTATTTATATATCAATCTATCCATAGAAAGGTAAACAAATACAAAATAAAAACATTTGAGTCTCCAGAAGATTATCATTTGAGCGGCCGTAATGCTGGGACACAGTTCGACAACATGAACCTGTGAGTTAGACCCAGTTATATTATGACAAAGTCTGATTCCTGGTATTATATAAAACTCAGTACGGCTGATTTTTTTCATGATTATCATTCCTCGTGTAAGTGATTGCTCATGGGATCTCTGACGATCTAATTTATCATCTGGATTAGATCTTGGCCCATCAGGGTCAGTGGTTGATGGGCGACAACCCAAACCACACACTCTCTACACGCCTCTTATCTACGCACGCACTCGACACACCCAGTACACGCACTCGACACACCCAGTACACGCACTCGACACACCCAGTACACGCACTCGACACACCCAGTACACGCACTCGACACACCCAGTACACGCACTCGACACACCCAGTACAAGCACTCGATACTTCTCTGATCTACACACGCACCTGACACGTCCCCATCTACACTCACTCGACACGCCTCCTACCTAAACATGCTCTCGACACGCTCCCTAACCCACGCACTTTAGGCGCCACTACCCACGCACCTCCATCCTCTTTCAAGTCATTATTGAATTAGCCGAAGAGAGAGAGAGAGAGAGAGAGAGAGAGAGAGAGAGAGAGAGAGAGAGAGAGAGAGAGAGAGAGAGTGTGTGTGTGTGTGTGTGTGTGTGTGTGTGTGTGTGTGTGGCAGTGAGGGAGGGGGGGGGGGGGGATTACGGGAGTACAAGGCAGCCAGGGAGCCAGACGGACCGCCCTACCCAAGCCAGCCAGACACTGACCCAGTTTAGGACAGAACCACATAAATTACCACAGTGTTGGAGGAGGGGGCATGAGCACAGCCCCCTCCCCTGCCCACACATTTGGCCTGGATTCCTTCAGTCCTCCTGTTCCACTACAGACATCCCCCCTCCCTCCCTCCCTCCCTCCCTCTCCCATCATCATTCTCACCCACTCCCCCACTACACATACCACTACCGCCTACTTACAAATATCACCACCGCCCACTGCACATACCACCACCACCGCCCACTGCACAGACATGCCATCACGACACACACACACACACACACACACACACACACACACACACACACACCGCCTCCACCCTCCACCACACACACCAACAGCTCCACCCAGTACATACACCACCTCCGCCCATCACTGAGCCACTTGTCAACAAACGGTTGGTCAGATCCCATTCAAGATTGTCATGTTTACTGCACACAAGCTGGCCCATAAACTGTTTGAAGATGCTTTCAGTCGACAATACTGGATTGAAAATTTCCTGTTAAACTAATAACCAATTTCATATTGAAACAGATAGTATTCTTACCATTAAAGTTAAAGTAGTCTATTGTAAATACACGTTGATGAAGTTAGGTGAGGAAAATGACGTTAAGTGAAAAAGGAATCCAAAAACAGCAAAGAAAAAATGATGGATGAAAGGGATTTTGAGAATTTTGCCTCTGAAGGGGAAGAGGTTAGAGCGAACATCATGTATAAGAACTGCTGCAGGTCGTAATAAACAGGATCAGATCCTACAGCTGATCGTTGAAAATACTGAAGAACCTTATGAATGAAATAAAGATGACTGTGCAAAGGTATTGAATGTGAACTGGGAGAGAGAGAGAGAGATCACTTGTGCTGGTAATGGCTAAAGAGAGAGAGAGAGAGAGATGGGGAGGGGAATCATGAGGGTCCGTTCTGGGAGATACAGAAATCAATCAATCAAAGAAACTTCCCAGAATAGAAACACAGAGGACAAAGAGAAACTCTCGAAGGGAACAGGGGACAAAGATCAGGAAATGATCTTGGGTTATGGACGATGGACGAAGATTATTGACCGACGCAGAGGAACAGAGATCTGGCCACGTAAATGAAACAGAGGAACATAGAAATATGATAACTATAATCTATACAGAGGATCACAGACCCTGTTTGAATCAAAATGACCAGGAAAACATACGAATTCCATGAACGCAGCCTCAGTAATGGACACGGATTCAGAACCAATACATGTTGGTGGAAATGCGGGTTTAAGAAAGAACCAGAGACGAAGCAGACGATATACTACCGTGTGGGGTTTAGCTGAGAAATGGGTTAAACCAACAATATTGTGGGTTGAACTCAGTCCATTAGGTGAGGTTAGGGGTAGATGGAAGTAGTTCGTTGTGATCTTTGGCTGGAAAATGATTGTATTCCAGGGGGAAGAAAGACTGGATAGTGGAGGAAGAGATTCAGATGAAGGATCTGCTAGAGGCTATAGATAGCAGCATTGCCTTTTACTAAGATTAAAGAAATTAAAAGATACGAACATTTATAACCAAGAAAAAAGAAGCACAATTGATAGATACTGAAATCAGGAGTCATGTGGTGCTAGAGGAGGATGTCGAGAAGTTTGCTAACCGTGATGATTTCTTGGGGATTTTCGCCACAAGAGACAGATCAAAGAAGGAGCAAGAAAGATGTAGAGAAATAATCCAAGAAGCAAAATATATAAGACCAGAGAGCGGCTGAGCCTCACTTCAAGCACTGAGAGGACGCGTATTCTGAACAGCGCCAGGAGGACATCTGAAAGCGATGTATGAGAATACTGATGTATCAGCAGTGAATGGAAATAAACTAGAGCTTCAGGGCTGAACAATGAACCTGAGCCTGATACTGTTAAAACTACAGAGACAACATTACTACACAGATGAAATCTAACCAAATATTGCTTAAAGTTATATGTTCGTATGGAAGAAAACTGAGGACAGAGGAATGGGAATTGGTTCTTTTTCTTTTATGAGGGAACTCTTACATTTCATAGAAATATTTGTGGATACTCTGTCTCAGTTTCAGAGAATGAGATCAACCAATCACTAGGACGAATGAAAGTAAAATCAGAGCAGTACAGAAGACAGAGAGGCATCCACTTCTCTAAACTGGTAAGATTTCATTGTGGGGGATTTTGATTACGATATGCAATGCTCTGGGAACACTTGGATGGCTATGGAGATGGAGGGTCACGGAAAGACAAAGTCTGAGGATGTATATAAAGGAAAGTTCCATCTATCTACACATTACTAAGCATACCAGAGCCAGAGGGGTCGATTCACCATCCATAATAGATCTCATCTTTACATGTGATGACAGTGGAAAGATAAGATAAGAGATATGATACCTCATTTGGAAGAAAGTGATTATATCGTGCATAAGTTTGTTTGGATGGTGAAGACGTCAGAAAATATAAGGACAGAGATCAGGCCCAACTGTTGTAGTTGAAACTGTATGAGGATAAACAGTTTTATGAAAAAATGATATGGGATATATACGTCTATAACCAGAATACCGAATACAGAATACTGTTAATGAAGGTTCTGTGATGTCGATTATGAGATAATCAATACGTGGGTACCATTAGCAACGAGGAGAGAGAGAGAGAGAGAGAATTTCACTGAAAAATGTCAAAAAGCTAAACAATATAAGACTGAGCTCTGGAATTATAAGAGGCATAACAGCAGCTCAGCATTTCTAGATATAGAGGAGCAGCGAGGATGGCATGCAACTGGATAGTATCGGAGGATCAGAGAAGATAGAGACTGCCTGACGTGGAAGATAAGACGACGAGTAAACATTATTGGAACTTTAAACTTCTAAACTGCTTAACAATGTCGACTGTAAGTGATTTCTGAAAGATACAAAAGATAAAAGAAAGGAGAGACCAACCAGGTCGCAGAGAAGAGGACATTAAGCAAATAACTTATTAAAGAATGTGTTGATAATAAGTTCAAGGACGTTGGATGAATGAAATCAGGTACGCGAGGAAGCTGTGACAGCTGACAATATATGGCAGTGCAAAATGTTGGATGAGAGTAAAAACAAATCAAGAGATGACTCCTCAATGGTGGAAAAACTCCCTCCCCGCACAGAGCAAACAGATAATTAGTAATTTATAAACACACACACATAAATATTCTATCTTATTTCAACGTTCGACGTCCTTGAAACAGAAAATAAGAAAGGTCATGCCATTCTCGAATTAGAGACGGTGCTCATCGAGGAAATAACTAACAGACGAGAGTGGAATCCAAATGTCAAGAGGAGATACAAGAGAGGAAACTTTACGGAACTGAATAGCTTCTGGAGCAACGTACAATGGGACACAATTCCCTTGGCAAAGTATGGAGCGAGGTTACTAGAGGTTCTGTGAAGTTTATAATGAGGGGATCAGTATATGTGTGCTGGTGGTCGGGGAAAGACTGGGAAGGGTGGTCAGTAAGGAAGAAAGAAACGTGGTTCAATTTGTCAGAAGGTCAGGATAAGTGGAGACGAGGTATTGAGTCGATATAAACACAAAGAAGCAAGGCAGTGTTGGAGAGGTATAATGGAAGGAAGGTAAGAATAGAACAGAATAAGGTAGGAAGATTAGAGAAATGATAAAGATTCAGAATGTATTCGAATTGGAATGTAAAGATCCTGAAATATTTCATAAATCTATTAGGAACAATTGTCTATTACAAGAGCAGAGATTTAGATGAAGGAAGGGTCGTCGACACAGATAGAGATGTAAGTGAACTGCTGAAATGCTCAGTCCCAAAGCATATTCACAGGTGAGGGCGCATTAAACCCACACTTTCCATTTGGGAGGGAAAGGATTAAGATGTTTAGACAGGATATAATCCGTCTCACAAAGGATTTAGATCCAAATTTTGTGCGCTTGTCCAAGAATCATTCTCGCTCTAGTTATCTAAATGATGTGCAGAAATATTTGACTGACCACCATAAACGTGTAAATCATTGAGAGAGAGGGGATGGGATGGAAGAAAGCCAATTCCATGCCTATATTCAAGAAAGGCAATATAGAACATGGGCTTAGCTACAAGATGGTATCATTAAAAGGTTCGGTCAGTAAACTACTGGAAAACACTCTCAGGAGAGTAATGTATGAGTATTTGATAAGGAGAAGAACCCAAATGAGAAGGAGCCTGGGTTTAGAAGAAAGTCATACTTCAAGAATCGTCAGAACTTACAGTAGGAGATACAGGCACTTACAAGAGTAGATAGGTCTGGACTGTGCGATTAGACAGCTAGATGGGATTTGACGTTTACTCCACAGTGGACTGGTGTAAGTAAATGAATAAGAGTATAGATTTCCAGGCAGGGTGAGGGCTCCTTCATTAGATGAGTAGTATATGGAAAAAGATTATTTTTTTCAAACTTGGTAAATATAAATGATGGTTTCTCCACAAGGCTCATGATCAGCGCAGCTGTTTTACCTGATGTGAGTGACGTGCTAGAGTGGTCGTTGAATGTGTTGGCGAAGAATTCTGAGATTATGAGAGAAATGAAGAGGATTCATAGTTGCGAGAGTCTGTCAAGACACCTGAACGAGCCCCAGCAATGATGAAATATATTCCAGATACAGAATGATGAAGATAGGATTCCGAGGCTAAGCCACGAATGATGGCTCGCATGGAATAGATTACAGGAACAGAGGGGCTAAGGGGTCGACATGATGCTCATACTCTCACTGGATCTCCACATCAGGACGAAAATGAACTAAGTGAATCAACGATATCAGTTGATATCCAAAACACCTTCAAGATAAGATGATCAAGAAATATGTACAGTATGCGTATTTGACGCGAGGAAAATCATGCATCATCAATTCGATCACCTCACCACAGATCACATGCACACCTCCCGGAGGAGGTGCAACAGCTAGGCCACAGATCCCGTCCGTGCAGTGAGGGAGGTGAGCTGCAGAGGGAGGGATCAACATCCACGTAATTGCCACCGTTAGAGAGGAGAAGGATAACGGGAGATATGATTACAACTTTCGATATCCTCGCTGGAGATGACGATGGTGTTGACTTGGAGGAGTTCCTGGGAAATGGTGGGAAGGGATCACACGAGGACCATAACAGGACACGAGAGGAGGAAGAAGAAGAACTGTGAAGTATTATTTCTAAAGTGATAAAGAAGGATTCGGTTGGGACAAACTGAGTACAGAAGTAGTGAACGTGGAGAACATTATGAAGTGCAGATGATTATATGGTAAAGAATAATGGGTAAGAAATGTGGCCACACGAATGTACCTCGCTCCTTGTATGCACAAATCACAAACATGTACACATATATTCTGCACACTTACACACCACACACACACACACACACACACACACACACACACACACACACACACACACACACAAATGGATAAATGAATAAATAGGTACATGGCTTAGACTGGTGTGTGTGTGTGTGTGTGTTTGTGTGTGTGTGTGTGTGCGCGTTTGTGTATGGAATAAAGACATAGTATGTACATACAGTATATTTCAAGGTTAAAAGACGGGACGACACGAGTGTAAAACTCTCTCCTAGTAAAGCACAAATGCTAATCACACAACAAAGATGATACCAGACTTACGAGTGGTGATTTACAGTGGCAAAATAGGGGCCAAAAATGTTTCAGCTATGTAACAGAGAGAGCAGGGGGTGACCTGATCAAACCTAATGCTTTTAAACTGGCTTGCTGATATCAGTGGTGCATAGTTATTTCGAAAGATGAAACAAATAGAATAGTTAGAGACATTGATAAGAAATTAAGCAAAAAGAGCCAGAAAAATAGTTTGTATAGTATAAAAGTATTGGATGAATGGTATGAATTATGTAATAATTTTTTAATGCTTACAACATACAAAAGTTTGAAAAGTTGTTTAAATGTAGAAAGAAGTCAAGCGATGGGTCCCAGCGAGTGTGGAACTCCCTCCACGTAGTGTGCAGTAGGTGATTACATACACTCACGCAAGTACGACCTCGCTCCATACAGTAGCAAGAGTCAGCAGTAACACCTGTAGCCTTCAACAAGGGAAGACCAGAGAACCTTTGCGGTCGTAACCTTGGCCCTGACCATGTCGGGGTTGCGAAGGCAAGATGTCGATACGGAAGCTCTCCTCTGCTGGTCAGGGAGATATATGAGGCCTCCGACTAAGCCTGGAAATAAATCTACGACAGAAATTGGACGTCTTCAGCCTCAGAACTGACGTAGACAAACTGATGGCCTTGATCCACATGTGGGGCTAGGAATGTTCTATACCGTCGAGGGAAGACGTCGAGATCTTTTCAGTTCCGTGAGCGGAGGAAAAGCAATGAGATGTTGTTGTACCAGTCATGTGGGGCGTAGATATCTCCCTGGTTCTTAAGATAACAGGATGTCATCTCCCTCTGGGTTGCCATCCAGAGGTCAAGTTCTTTCTGATGTCATCCATACGGGATGTAGGCTTCTCCCTAGCGCACTAAGAGAGGAAGATGATATCTCCTTATGCTATTCAAAGGGAAAGTTCTTCCTGGTGCCTTAAATGACGGGAAGGGACAACAAGGCTTCCCCTAGTGTGCCTCCGGGCGAGGTGGTTATCGACTGACACCGACTGTGACGCAACTGCCAAGGTCGGAGCTGCTCCTCGGCCGGAATTAGCTATTGGCCCCACCGATCGCATGCTAGGTCAAGGTCGACCCCTGGCTTGTTTTGGTCCTGGAACAATACTCGTCGTTGAGAGATCAGTGTGAATGGCACAGGCCGTAGTTAACCACGGTGTGGGCGTGTTATTACGGTCACCAGGAGGTGTCGCTGCTCCCTCGCTGAACCGCTTACGTCCGCTTCATATACTTTTTGTCAGCTTGGCGAGGTCGACGCAGAGGGATAAAGTAAGTAAGAACTCAGATACTTTCGTGTGTATAGACTATATCCTTAGAATTTACAACCCTGAGACTGCGACTGTAGCATGAAAGCCCACAGGATCTCACGTAACTGCTAGTTATGTAGAACCTGTAGTGAACATTTTTCTCCTGGAATCGAGTATTACCTTTTTATATCGAGCTGCTGATACTACATGGGAGTTACCAGCCAGGGAGACCAGTTCTGAGCTACTGAATAGAAGGAAATTAAACAAGAGTCAGAGGTCAGGTTTTCTGTGACTCCAAGTGGACGAAAGGAGGGTCATGCAGCCACAGTAGTGTGTCAGGTCAGGACAGAAGACTACTTAGGTTCTGGAGTGACGAAATGGGACTACAAGCAATGGGTAGTCCAGGGTGAAAAAGCACTAGGCATCAGGGACCACAAGCACTACGCAGCAGAAACTACAAGCAGAGGGTTGACACTCTTAATCGGTGATATTCAGTCATCAAGATACTGAGATGATATGGTCGAGCTTTTCAAATGTTGACGGTTTCAGACCAGCTGAGCTGTGGCCCGAAAGACACTTGGATGAGAACTTTCAGTCACCCGCTTTAAGAGTTACTTGGTGGGCGGCGGCTTCAAAACATTAAAGTTACGCACTTTAAGACTTCTCGGCCGAGGTTTTCAATTTTGTTGAGGTCTCAAAGCATTAAAGTTGTGCACTTTAAGTCTTCTTGGTCGGGGATTACAATTCGCCGAGGGTTTCAGAGCATAAAACTGTGCAAGACTTTCTGGCCGAGGTTTCTAGCCTTCACGGGTCTAGAAACATTTAGATCTGTATACTCTAAGACACATTGGGTAAATTTTCATCTGCTGAAGGTTTCAATACATCCAGTCTTTGCCATTCGCAGATATGTAAGCGTTTGAAGTCTCTACATCGACGCGATTCAAAAAGTATCTACCATTGTCAACATTCTTTAAGCATCAAAGTCAAGTTGTTGAGGACACACATAAGGAGTATTCGGAGTCCACTACTTGAGAATACGAGCGTTCCCGCACTTTTGACACTTCGATGTGATATCAGTTCTTCGACGGCTTAAAGACTTTACAGTTGACGCATTTGTCACTATGGCATACTTCACTACAGTCACACTTCTCTGTCTTAACATGAAGAACGTAGAGAGCTTGGTGGATTTCTTTACCATCCCGTCATCAGATCTGGCAAGACCTTCCAAAGCCTGATGCGTTGTGACCATATGCCCGGCTGAACTAACAGGCCATAAGGTGTCTTAATCTGAGATCCAGGTTAAAGATAAAACCTCCAATCCATTCATTGTTGAGGAGGTACCACTAACCCAAGAACTGATTCATCAATAGGTTTCATTATCCAAACATCGATGAATCAAAAGAAATCACTGAATATAAACCAGCGAACCAAGAGACTGAATTATCTTCGGACGAGTGGATGAAGTTACCAGAGAATACTGAGTCTTGGTTATATTTGAGACGACGAACTAAGACTTGCGGTAACACAGGATTGGAGCGACGACTCGCTGTTCTCTTGAAGCTTCATGAAAAGTGTGATAGTCCAGTTAACCGAGTCCACTCTTCATGGTGACCCCCTGACCTTCTCTGCCAGGAAACTGTACTCAGTGACCCTGAGTTTCAGTCTGTTTAAGCCTAAATAGATAACAGTTTTTATCATCATTGTTGTCTTTGGTGCTTGATATCAAGGTCTCCCTCAAATGGACCTTGTGTCTTAGATTATCTATTTACCCAAAACATCAACACCTTGATTGTCTTTAGACTTTCTTCCCCACTTCCTCCATAACCAGTGGTCATCATGTTACATTTTCTTGTGTTATAACTTCATTGACGAGACGACAGTAGCCCAGCGGAAGCCTCAGCCAGAACCTTTACAATTAGGGTTGACTGGACGAAATAATGAGTGGTTATATATGCTTACTGAGGACGCTGACGGGCGTACAGGCCTTGATTACATAAAGCAAGGATAATCAACGTTAATGATACGCGGAAACCTGACACCTATGAGGCGAGAGGAAGGTTGATACTTTGATGAATAATTGAAATTCTGCTCAGCTTGAACATGGGTTAATTACACGTAGTCTTACTGCAGTGTCTCACGCCAAGAATTTATTGATCTGATCATAACTCATTGTCATAATTACTGCAGTGAACAGTGATTAGCTCATGGCTAATTGGTCTTGGATAATGTTCCCATCTTGGATAATGTTATCATTTTCTTCACTAAGTCATCCCAGCTTAGAAGTAGTTTGTACCTACCTAACCTCAGCGTACATTCAACTTAGTCTTAGGTAATCTCACCAATTAATCAGCTTAGTTTTGGTTGATCTCAGGTTTGGATTAGCTTATCCCAAACCAGTATCAGCTTAGGATTAGCTTGTCCCAAACTGTGCTCTTAACCTATCATCCCATTCTCTTGGTCATAGCTGTTCTCCCTACCCCATCACCCCATTACGTCACCCATAACTCTTTCCCCTACCCCATCACCACTTACCCCTCACCCATGACTGTTCTCCCAACACCATCACCCCATTCCCTCCCACTACCACCATGTTATCCAGCTTCTCCTCTTATCAGCCAAGCTACAGCCTTATCACCAGTGTTTAACACAACCTCAGTATGGATCCCTGAGCCCCGTGTTCTGCCCTCATTATACACTCCCTCATACCACGCTCCCTCACTGTGCGCTCCCTCACTGCACACCTCCTCATGCCTTACTCTGCATTCCCTCATTGTACACGCCTTCACTGCACACTCGCTCACTGTACGCACCCTCACTATACATCCTCCTCACCAGTCTTCCTCACGCCACACTCCCTCCCTCCACAGTCCCTCCCAACACACTCCCTCACACCCATTACTATATGGCTCTCAGTACTGTTCTCGCGACCCTCATCTTGTGTTATGTGCAACGATGACAGATCAGGCTTGGAGGTCATGTCTTCCAGTTGAGAGAATATGTCCTCGAGTAAAGAGTAAATGTTCCGGTAATGAGGTTAATTGGTCCGGTGAAGAGGTTTAATGGGACGGTAAATAGAGGAAATATTCCGATAAAGAGGTTAATTGTCAAGGTAACGAGGTTATACATTCCGGTTGAGAGGTTAATCGTTCCTTTAAAGAAAATATAATTTCCGGTAGAGAGACTAAAAGTTCCGGTGAAGAGGTTAATTGTTCCGGTATAGAACGCGAGGCATGGCGTGGGGTATGTATGATGGGGCAGGGGTTGGTGACGGGGCCGGGGAGCGGGGCGGGGCGGGGCGGGGTTGTGGCCGTCACATGTTATCACTTGCAGCGCCTGGCCCGGATATTGGGCCGGGATGGTTGTTACTTGTGGCACTCACTGATCGATCATGGTCGGAAATTAACTGCTGCAGGTCGGCACCAGGTGCACGCACTCCCCTCTTCTTTTACGGCGTTTTATGCATAATTCATATATATATATATATATATATATATATATATATATATATATATATATATATATATATATATATATATATATATATATATATATATATCCAAACCAATCCATTCGAAACTGAAATACAGACGGCAAGCTTTCGTCTATTTCTCAAAACATCTTCACGTCAGTGGGTTAGTGATAGGGACGTATGGACACAACCAGTCTTGGCTGATAACCACCCCAGTCCTGGACCTCTGGGCAAAGGGGAAGTTCACGGGCATCACTACTGGCTGAGGGGCATCCAGATGTTGAGTCCTTAACCACACAAGAGTCTTACATTATTTATCAAGGTTGGGCTGTAGAGAGGCCAGTAGGAACCCACAGTTATCTCGGGTAAGTGATCTGAGGTTGACCCTCGGTGGGCGGGAGGGAAGGTCACATTGGGTCACCACCTGACATGACCATAGTTTACGGCTGTGTACATATATGCTTTGCTAAAAATGTTATCGATCTTGTACATTCCATCATTTAGATTTAAAGATTTCACATTTCTGATCATGATCAGTTATCAGTCTATCTGTACAGGATGTGGATAGATAGATATTTTAGGATAGATTCCAAGATCCTGGAGGATTATGGTTTCTCATGTGAACAAACAAGCCACTTGACCCACATCTTGTTCCAACATGACACGTTCTTATGTTGACTGATTCTTTGCTGTAAAAGTCGACTTGTCTGACCTACATATACGTAACACATAACATGATTCACAAGATATACGATATAAACTGCCAGGTTCATTTTTGTGAGTCTAGTCTTCTGAGAAAGTATGTTATTGTGTTCATATAATCAAATATAACTTGAATGTTTAAATTCTTAAGAATGTCTACTGCTGGTGAAAAAGTTCATGGTTTTATGATAGGGAGAGTGTATTTCTATATTCCTTTTTGCTAATAGATCTTACATATAGATGTTTTCCTGGCATTTGTAATATATGACAATGAATTCGTCTAGGTAACGTAATTTGGTTGCAATAGATCTTGTCCGACCCAATTCATCAGCATTGTAGTCTGGGTCACAAATCATAAGGGCTCTGGGACACATGATGGTAAACACTGTTTTTTATGACACGTTTCAAAACCTTACTGAATCATATATAAATAATAAAACTTTCACTTTAAAAGGAGAATTCGATAAGTAAATATTCGGAATGGCTAATTGAATTCCCCTTTCTCCTAATTTATCTACTATATATATGGAGTTATTCAATCTAGTCTTCCTAAAATTCCTAACCATGATATCCTCTGGTGTAGATATGTAGATGAAATCCTTTGCATCTGACATCTGTTATGTTATATATATATATATATATATATATATATATATATATATATATATATATATATATATATTTTTTTTTTTTTTTTTTTTTTTTTTTCATACTATTCGCTATTTCCCGCAATAGCGAGGTAGCGTTAAGAACAGAGGACTGGGCCTTTGAGGGAATATCCTCACCTGGACCTCTCCTCTGTTCCTTCTTTTGGAAAAAAAAAAACGAGAGGGGAGGATTTCCAGCCCCCCGCTCCCTTCCCTTTTAGTCGCCTTCTACGACACGCAGGGAATACGTGGGAAGTATTCTTTCTCCCCTATCCCCAGGGAATATATATATATATATATATATATATATATATATATATATATATATATATATATATATATATATATATATATACTGATTACCACAAGGAAAGATAGAACACGATGAGTCCCCAGTGCACTTTCGTATGATTAATATATCGTGATCAGTATATCCCCCTGACGATGTATTAATCACACGAAAGTGCGCTTGGGACTTATCGTGCTTCATTTGTCCTCGTGGTTATCAGCAAATACTAGATCACGCGCATCACTGTGACCTACCGCAATATATATATATATATATATATATATATATATATATATACTTTACCTTACCCTCCTGCCTCCAGAGTTCCCCCCTCAGTAGTTGATATGTACTTCGTAAATAACCGACTGGGTTAATGGTTGCTTCTCATCCTCAAATTATCATCAGAACAGTTTGCCAGGCACAAGACACGATCGATTATTATTTTCCAAGTTCAAGGACGCTTATCCTGGAGAGGTACAGTCGTTCTCTGATTATATACACAACATGTGTCATGCTCTGGGTACTGGCCAGACGAAGTGGCACCTCAGGACGCGTATTATGAACTGGTCGTCCACTCGCCAAACAGGCCATCACAACAATACGTCATTATACCCGGGTCGGCAGTGTGGACTCGTCCCTCCGTGCTGGCCAGTACCTCCTCAGACAGTGTAGTGTAGATATTCCATTCCCTTCCGCTCTGTGGGAGTAAACAATAGGTAAGAATATGGTGTCTAGGATGACGTACAATTTTTAAAGGTTGTATTAGGTTTAGCTGAAGATCGTCCCGTTGTTATGAATGCGTGTTTAGTGTTGGTAAATGTGCGTGAGCTGTGGGATATTTTGATCTGCACATATTACTGCTGTACACTAACATATGTGGTTAGGTTTGGATGAGTTTTATATGAGGCCGCATTACGAGGACGGGATAGCTATCCTCTTCACAACTAGTTTTCTTTTCTGATTCATTTCACCTGCGGCTTCCAATGTGATTTTGATAAAAGTTACATTTGAGAAATTTACTCCATGCCTTGAATAGACTGTCTTAATGTAGATATTACATTTGTATTATCTTCTCAAATTATTTAAGTTCTAAAGATGGTGTAAACCATGCCGTAATGTGATAAAACTGATAATGTTAATCTAGGCTCCTACAATTGTTTATATATATATATATATATATATATATATATATATATATATATATATATATATATATGTGTGTGTGTGTGTGTGTGTGTGTACAAACTACATAGATGAACAACTTCAAGTGTGCATCATTTATCAGGCAACTCTTCATCGCAATTTTGATAATTGGTAATTATCACTAAGTATCATGACGGCCCTCAGTATGACCAGGTAATGCTGCCATGACCAATGTGTCATGCAACATACCTCGCTGTGGCTTGGTCAGCAGAGGACAGCACGACCCTCTCCTCTGGATTGGACAGTCCCTCTTTATTGAGAGCTAGGGTGCAACCCTGAATTACCCTTGATGAGGATAAATCAGGGTTGTTTTGTTTGTATTTCAGACCTGATATATATTTTTTTGAGATGTGTTTTCATGAACGTATGTGAATATGCCATAGTGTTATTTCAGATTGATCACTATTCATTGTCTTATGGATAACAAAACACGGAATGATTAAGAACATGAAATGACTTGTGTCTTGTTGCCATTATGTAAATGACTGTGCCAAGATTAACGTTGTGTGAGGCATGTTCCCTCCTGCTGGTTCAGCCCACTGGACACAAAGGCTGATTAGTCGAGGTAGTTCTTGAACGCGGTGATTGGTCGAGGGGAGAGTTGGAGCGCGGTGATTGGATGAAAGAAATGCTCAAGGAAGTTGATTGGTTGAGGGGGGGGGGGTCGTAGATTAATCTGCGTGGTTAAGGGAAGTGCTAGCGCGTAGTAATTGGTCGAGGGAAGAGCACTACGGTACGCTGAATGGTTGAAGGAAGTGCCTTAACACGCTGATTGATCGAAGGAGCTTTTAGGGAGACACTGATTAGTTGAGGGAGGTGCTCAAGCATCTTGATTGGTAGAGGGACGTACTACGTCACCCTGATTGGTTAGGAGAATATCATATAGGCAGCAGGTGACTGAAGGGAGGAGCTCTCGAGGTCGCTAATCAGTTGAGAGGAACACAAAGATAAGCTGTTGGCCGAGCGGGTGATTGGATGTCAGGTGTTCTCGGATTCGGTGATTGTACTGATAGCGTGAGTGGGGGTGAAGAGTGCGTTGTGGGCGGTGATTAGGTTAAGCAGGCTACTTAACCCTCGCTGATTAGTTGAGAGGACTACTCGACAACGATGATTGGTCGAGAGAACCACTCGACAGTCATGATTATCCGAGTAGACTCGTCACAAAGCAACCACACACAGTCAAGGTCGTCCGGAAACACAACACTACCACTCAGGGTCACGGTCGTCCCAGAACACGACACCACGAGCCACTGTCAAGGTCGTCCGGTAACACGACACTACCTCCACATTGTCAAGGTCGTCCGGTAACATGACACTGCCCCCACATTGTCAAGGTCGTCCGGTAACACGACACTACCCCCACATTGTCAAGGTCGTCCAGGTAGGGCTGGGTGGGTGTCTGGCTGGCAAGGATGGCGTGACTTGTCGCCCAAAAATAGCCAAGATAGCCAGGTAAGCCGCTTGAATGGCTATTTTTAGCCATTCATCGCGCCAAATTAACTACATACTGAGAGTGTTAGTCTTTGAGGACGCCTCGTGGGGGGTAGGGAGCGTAGGGTTCGTACCGCCCCTTGGGGCTGGGTGGGGCGGTCCTTAGTGCCCCAGGGGAGCATAAGTGGGGCTCTTGTCGAACCCTGGCACCTGCTGGAGTGGCGAGGTAATCAGTCACACGTCCGCATGTCCTCCCTCCCCCCCCCCCCCCTCCACGGCCCCCTCCAGGCAGCAACTCATCATCAGTAGGAGTGTTCAGCCAGCAGCTAACGCAGCCTGGTAGCCCGGGAGCAGCTGACACCGCTAAAGGATAAGACAATAGCTGTCAAGCAACAGCTAAATACTTAGCTTGGTAGCCGAGCAAAAGCTACGGGTGAAATGTGTGGTCACGTAGCAACAGTTGAGGCAGCAAAGTGGTCCCAAAGCAGACTAGAGAAAAGCTAACACTAGTCAGGGGCTTGATGGCAGCTAACATTAAGCTAAATAGCTGCTAAATGCATCAGTAGAATTTCAGTTCATTTGAAACCGTTGTAACCGAGACGAAGACATGTAAGCTTAGTGAACAGCTTATCTGATCAGCTGAGAATCTTGTATGTTTTGACGAGCCTTGTACCTTGTGAGGAACCTTGTCTCTTGTGGGGAAGGATATCAAGAGTAGAGCAGGCCCTTGTACATGACCATCACCACCTACAACAACAACAACAACAACAACAACAACAACCAGATCAGCAGGATCAGCTCGGCACCGTCATCGCCCCCCCCGCCCCCCTTGCTGGTGTCACCACCATCACTGCTTTCTCCAACACCACCACCACCACCACCACCACATACCCCATCTCCACCATCAACCTTCATCACGACCGCTCTCACCACCACTCCCTCATCTGGGGGTCTACGGAAGCATCACGAACATGAACATCAGGGGACGTACAGGAACAAGGAGGCAACAACAACAACAACAACAATAATAACAGAAGAAGAAAAAGCAGAAACAACAGGATAAACTGCCAGAACGGCCTCAGTACAGGAACAGGAGCAGCAACAGGAGGAGGGAGCAACAGGGAAGGAACAGTACCAGCAGGAGTATCATCATCATCATCACCATCATCATCACCATCATCACTATCCTCACCATCATCACCATCGCCATCGTCACCATCATCATCACTATCCTCACCATCGTCACCATCATCATCACTATCCTTACCATCATCACCATCATCATCACTATCCTCACCATCGTCACCATCATCATCATCAGTATCATCATCATCATCACCATCAGTACCATCATCCTCACCATCACCATCATCATCGCTATCTTCACCATCATCATCACTATCCTCACCATCGTCACCATCATCATCACTATCCTCACCATCGTCACCATCATCGTCATCATCATCAGCAGGAGTCAGAGTCAGGACCTGGGGAGCGCTACCTGCCTCGTCCTCCGTCGTATTGTCTGTGACACAAAAGATCCAGAGTTCGATCATAAGGCCCGTGTGACATGCCTGGCTTGGCGCGCTGCCCGACGCCTCCTCCGCCAAGCCTCTCTCTCTCTCTCTCTCTCTCTCTCTCTCTCTCTCTCTCTCTCTCTCTCTCTCTCTCTCTCTCTCTCTCTCTCCTTACCCACCTACCGACCTGCCTACTTACCTTCTTGCCTCCCTACCTACCAACCTAACGAACCTTCCTACCTATTTCCCTCCCCATCTACCTGCCTCCCTACTTTTCAAACTATTTACGAACTACTTACTTAACTACTGACCTACGTACCTGGAACTATTTTCCATCTCTACCATTTACCGTCTCCCCAACACTACTCTCGTCTCTCCACATATACTGGCCACTACATTAATACCCCCAGCCTTCCACATCTACCATCCTCTCCAACACTCCTCCAGCCTCCCACATCTACATCTTCTTCAACATTCCTCTCTGATTTCCCTCGTTGCTTCTTTCATTCTCTCCTTCATTCTTGAAGTACCTGGGTTAATGACATGGTTCGAAGTTCACTGGACCTTCCCGAACCTCTCGATTCGTCCTCGCTCTTACGACTTTCACAGAGTTGATTTTACGTCATTCATGTCTCTAGGTTCTAATTAGAAGTTCGGAGCGTCCCGAACCCTAATGACTCCCGGGTCCATTTGCAGTACTCAGATGCATCACATGGGTTTGACTCTTAAGCTTCGAACTCTACGAGATTTTGAAGTATTACACGTTGATCTGAGGTTAACTTAACATGAAAATGTTAATATTTACACACACACACACACACACACACACACACACACACACACACACACTTAAGGACCGACACTGAACGTATTGAATCCCTCGCTGGAGTCCCACTTGAAGGAGGATAGTCACGGAGACGAACCGTCTTCTGACGATCATATTACAGCAGTAGTGTGTGGATAAGAAAATCTTAGGCAACTTGTTCACATCCTACATGAGGCCGTAACTAGTGTATGCTTCTCACGTGTGGTTCCCGCGCTTGTAAAAAGCTCAGAGAACCAGCTGAGGAGATCTAGAGGAGGAAGACAACACAGATGATACCAGAATTACGAGAGATGATCTAGAAGGGGAATGTAAGAGGCCTTGAGCCTGTCCACCGTGGAAGAGAAAAGAGCATAGAGTGATCAGATCACAATTGCTTTATATATATATATATATATATATATATATATATATATATATATATATAAAGAGAGAGAGAGAGAGAGAGAGAGAGAGAGAGAGAGAGAGAGAGAGAGAGAGATTTTGCTTTTGTTCTGTACAGACCGCATTGGTCCGGGGTCCCAGGCGGTATAAACGCCTCTCACAGATTCCCAGCCTTATACAGGCAGCCATGCCAGTCCCTTGTATAATACAGTAGGAGAGGATCCGACAGGTTGCTGGGCCCCAGGTTCGTGTGGTCGCACACCTACTATAGACACGGCCCTTCCTATGCAAGGATAACAGGGAATTCTTCTATAATTTTTGGTCATTGTGCTGTTTTACATATTTCGCCTCATCTCTCCCGACCTTTTATGATGGCCTTTCTCTCCCCCATTGACCTTCTCCACTTCCTGTTCTGTTGATCTTTCGTCCTCATGTTCCTCTCCGTTGTTCACTCTCACCAAATTGCCTCACAGTGCTACCTCGGTCACTAGGTCAACCCCCCCCCCCCCACCTCCCCTGGCCTTTTCTGACACACAAATGTACCACGTACACGTGCCTGACCTTCCTTGGTCACCAGGTCAACCTTTAGCCCTCTCCCCGTTTTCCCTCTCCCCGTTTTCCCTCTCCCCGTTTTCCCTCTCCCCGTTTTCCCTCTCCCCGTTTTCCCTCTCCCTGTTTTCCACACCTCAGCAGGCGAGCCTCTCGCTGCCCAGCCCAGACTACCCAACCACCGCCTCGTTCTCTACCAGCGTTGTTACACTTCCCAGCACGTGATAATTAAGAGAAATTATATCAACGTAACAATTAATTTTTCCCGGGAGTATAATTACCACTGAGAAGAGGTCAGGAGGGGAGGTGGGGGGGGGGGGGGGGGTTAGGTATCACTGTGTATCACTGCAATGAAACATGTTCGGTGATTTGTATGATTCGTTTTAATTATGTTTTCTTTTTCTCTCTTTTCACAGGTGAGGCACACAGAGACGAGGGTCCTCACTCAACAAAGGCCAAGTCCCCTATCACAGGTTAGGTCAGGTCACATGACCTCCCATCATTAATTCATATCAGCTAGAAAGATAAGGTCACATACACCTCAGCAGCAGAGTAAGTCAAGTTGCGTCAGGTCAGGTAAGAAGACCTTCCAGTATCAGGTCACCCCATTAAAACGAGGTTGAGCTCACACCGAAAAAAGCAGGTCAGTACAGTGCAGTATGAGGTCACATCACCGCCATCGTAGGTAGGTCACCTTCCCATCACCACTGAACTAGGTCACAAAAATTTATGACCGTACCGACACTTGATTAGGTCACCCGATGAGATTGCCTCAAGGCCAACCATCACCCCTCAAACTTAGGTCACGTCTCTCCACAAGGTCAGGTCACCAGTTCCCTAGACAGCCCTGAGTAAAGCGTCTTGTACTGCAACACACCGAAATATAGCTTCAGTAAATCCCTCTTAATGTAACTTAATGTAACTCCTTTGATTAATCTGACCCCATACACCCGGTCATGGCACTCAGCTGGCTGCAGCAACGGATAAATAACCTGATAATTACCTCGCTGATTACAGTGTTTCACGACCCGGTAAATGAGATGTTATGATAATCAGGAAGCGAAGAATTAAAGCCCAGCTGCTCTCCTCCTCCCGCCCTAGGCTCAGCAGACGACGCCACGAATCCGACTTGCGTGTGCCAGAGTAATACCAGGAATCCGTTTTGCATGAACGCTGTTGTTATGACCAGTCCAGTATACACGAACGTTGGTGTCGTATTACCTGGGACGATGACGTAATTCCTCCTACCACCCCTCTCCAAGGGAGGGTCACCAAGCAAGTGATTAAAGATCACTAATGATGGTTGGGCTCTTATGATGGGTTGTTGGCCAAGTGTTGGTTGCTTGCTGTGTGTGTGTGTGTGTGTGTGGAGAGAAATTTACGCTTGTGTTGCCCCGTCTCTCTCAAACTTGTATATATGTACTAATTCCTAAGTATAAAGGACTACGCCTGTCATTAGCAACACCGCAAACAAGACGTAGTCTTCACCTTCCACGAGCTTGTTCCATTGTTAGAGGACAGAGGAGAGTACAGCGTCCTTCAGGAAATTTTCGGTGCAAGGAAATTCACCTTACCCTGCTCCCTTATGGAACGCAGTCTCGGTGTGGCAGCATTCCCATAAGAATCAGGTCTCAGGATCACTATATATATATATATATATATATATATATATATATATATATATATATATATATATATATATATATATATATACTCATCTGGACATAGTTTTAAATATATCTAAAATCTCGACATTAGTTAATGACGTAAGTTGTTGGCGCCGTAGGATTACAAGTACGTGATCAATCTAACAAGTCATTTACTAGATTGATTAATATTCCATCGTCGTTAACGAAAATCATTTATTTCGTAACCTCACCGGAGTTATTAACTGATAATTTTCGGTCATCATAATTTCGTTATCAAACTTTGGAATCAAAGTAGTGTGCCCAAGGCAGGTTTCCAAGTCTGAAAAGCTGACTTATGAAGGGGGTTGACTTTAGGGTCAGATTAATGTTATTCATGGATCAGGTTGTCGACCAAAGTAGTTCTGAGAGCAATAAAGTTTTAGACTAAATTAGTTTTTATTGATGGTCGACTTTGCCTTCTGAGCACCTGGAAGTTGGCCTTTATGGAGGTACAATCCCGCTCAGACTCCGACCTTTTCAAGAGACGAAAACATTTTTTAAGGATTAATTCAGGCACGGCTGAACACACTCACCCTTTATATCAGGCGAGGTCAACATTGTCATCGAATGTGTTAAGGGAGGTCAACATTGTCATCGAATGTGTCAGGGGAGGTCAACATTCTCAGCTGTTATTTCAGGGAAGTCAACGTTTTCGGCCATCAGTTCAGGGAAGGTTAACATACTCAGCGATTACTTACGAGGAGGACAACATTTCAGCGATTGTTTCAGAGGAGGTCAACATTTCAGCGATTGTTTCAGAGGAGGTCAACATTTCAGAGATTATTTCGAATAAAAAGTCAATTATCTTGATAAAGGAAGACCTCTGTGGTGTGTCAGATAGCGTTACTGACCGTGACGTGTTCAGGGGCCACTAGGAGTCGAGCGCATAGGTTCGAATCCCGGTTGCGGCAGTAGGTCTACAGTCAACCCAGCTGTTCATCCTCCCCTAGGTTAGGTTGGTCGAAGAAATGGGTACCTGGATTAGACTAGTTTCGTCTCTTCGTTGTATATCAACTAACTGTTATATTTCTCTCTTGTGTCTCCCCTGAGACACTTGGGAACTTATAGTGTTTCATTTTCCCCGTGGACTCCCAGGATATACTTGATCATGTTTACCAAATGGCGTCCGAGCTTCGTCTGTTCGAAGTATATCAACTGACTTTTATTTCTTTCTTGTGTCTCCCCTGATGATGTGATTATTACACGAAAGTGCGCTTGGGAACTTATCGTGTTTCATTTTCTCCGTGGACTCATAGGAATATACTTGATCACGCGCAAAATTTTGATCCTTTCCAATATATATATATATATATATATATATATATATATATATATATATATATATATATATATATATATATATATATATATACAGTATTAGTGAAATGTCCTTGATTATGGCGTTCAGTTGCCCGTGTCGCATCATCTAACAACAACAAAAAATACATTATTGTGATCGTTTAAGAAGAAACAGATTTTCAAACAATTACTTCAAAAGGAGCGGGCCACATCGGCGGCTACACCAGGGAAAGCCTAATCATCTGGCGATTGTATCAGTACAAACCCAGAATTATTTTGCTGATAATTACAGAAGGAATAATCTTGCTTATCATCATGGAGTAGACAAACTTTTTTCCCCTTTGTGGTCACTTTGACGATTAACAGATCATGGAGCGATTTGTTCTGTAGAACACCTAACTTGACTCTGATTATTGCGGAGGAAAAGACGTCATTTTGCAGATTACGTGCGTCAACCTCTTCCTCGATTATCTCTGAGGAAAATTATTTTTTGACGATAATCATGAGTAGGTCTGTCACCACTGTGGTAACTTCTTGTTATTTATTTCTAAGGACATGACCATAATTCCTGCGGACGAAAATATGTATTCTTAAGGACACTGACTATAATTTCTGAGGACAGTGACCTTCATTTTGAAGGACTCTGACCTTTATTTATAACTAAGACAGTGACCATTATTTCTAAGGGCACTAAACTCTATTACTAAGGCCACTGACTTGTATTTCTGGGATACTGAACTTTATTTCTGAAGACATTGATTATCATTCGTGAAGATATTGCCATTTATTTCTAAGCCCACACGATTATAACGTCCTTTATTTCCAAGGGCGATGGACTATAAAGAGTTTCATTGCCAGGACGTTTATCACCGACTCTAAGCACTTCCGTGAGGAGACAGCATCGTTCCTGCACGATGACCTTTTCCTGTTACATGACCACGGCGACCTTTTCTGCCTCCTGCAACTTGCATAGGCACTCCGGAAATAGACCACGCACCGACAGGAATAGGGAGGTCTCTCTTCCTCGCTTGGTATCAAGCTCGGTCGACCGGTGCGTGTTGGGTGGCTCTTTGTGTGTATGGCCTTGTACCATCTGGATCTCTCTATAGCGACAGTTGAGACGCTCAACCTCCTTATCCGGAGGGCTCTGGGTGGCTCAATCTGAGGATGACAAAGGATTCATTCGGAGTTTTAAATGGTCCCAGTCGAGTCGAGGATCTCAGAAGTCTTCTTCGGGGCACTAACTGACTCGTGTTGGGGAATTCAGGTGCCTTAGTCGAAGCTTTGTTTCATTAGATTCGAAGTATTCAGACCTTTTTCCAGGGATCTAAGTAGCCCGAACTGAGGATCTCAGATGTCTCATTTCGGGTTTCAAATGGCCCGCATCATCCACCTAATTCTAAATGGTTTCTCTCTAAGTTTTGAAAAGTTAACTTGACGTGAAGTGTGTGAGTTCGAGGCTCTAAATGGCCCCCAGGCGATGATCTGAGTTGTCTAAAGCAGGATTCTAAGCTGCTTCAGGTTCTGTGCTTCGAGGCGAGAATTCGATACGTGATATTCCACTGTCAGTGGTTGTCGATCCACTCTCACCTATGGCTCAGTAACGTCTCTCTCTAACTGTTTGGTTCGGTATGCTCCAGATTGTCTCCCTCTGTCAAGATAAACTGTTGCGATGCACTTCAAGTTCTTTTATGTGGTTTCCGACAATGTCAAGCTTAGATCTTTAATCTGTTTCATTCTGCAGCCTAAACTACCTTCTTCGGTGCACTAAACTGTTCATCTCGGTCTTCCAAACAGTTCTTGGTGGCTTTCATATCTACCCATATTCCTGTAAAATCTCAGTTTGTGTTCTGCACCTTCGTACTCTGCTCAAGATATCTTCATATTAATTCAAAATTGCCTTCATCTGTCTTCATCCGCATTCATCTATACTTTAGACAGTCTACCGTTGTCCCAACCATTGATTCTGTTCTCGTAAACTAGCACTCAGGATTTATCTGAACTAATTATCAACTTCGGTGTTCTAAACTGTTCCACGAAGTACGTTCAGCTTTCCAGTATATCACCATAACTGTCATTAGTTGCTCTAAGTAGTCTAATTTGCCATTTTGAAGTGTGTAATGTGTTTGCTATAAACTACCTGTTCAGATGTTTAAACTATCATATTTGAAGTTGCGAATTATCGTCTGCACCCTAAACTGTCACATGGCCCATTAAACTACAAACATTTCGTATTACAGAGGGTTTTGTCTGGCGTTGTAAACTATTTCTAAGAACAATAAACCGCTTAAGAGGAATTGCGAGCTTACACTGGGGTTGTAAACTGCGTAATTTAGATATGTAAACTGCTTCATTCCTTGTTGTAGCCTGGCTGATTCTCGTGTCTGAATATGTAACTTCAAGATCATTAGGAACGTCTCCCTAACTGATGAAGAACCTCTCCCTGCCTGGTGAGGAACCTCTCCCTGCCTGGTGAGGAACCACTCCCTGCCTGGTGAGGAACCTCTCCCTGTCTGATGAGGAACCTCTCCCTACCTGGTGAGGAACCTCTCCCTGCCTGGTGAGGAACCTCTCCCTGCCTGGTGAGGAACCTCTCCCTGCCTGGTGAGGAACCTCTCCCTGCCTGGTGAGGAACCTCTCCCTACCTGGTGAGGAACCTCTCTCTGCCTGATGAGGAACCTCTCCCTGCCTGGTGAGGAACCTCTCCCTGCCTGATGAGGAACCTCTCCCTACCTGGTGAGGAACCTCTACCTGCCTGGTGAGGAACCTCTCCCTACCTGATGAGGAACCTCTCCCTGCCTGGTGAGGAACCTCTCCCTGCCTGGTGATCTAATACAAGTATTCACAACTATCAGAAGTCTTGAAAATCTTCATCTATCAATTTACCGAAGATTTGACTCGCCAGATTCCACACGTAATAATGGATACAAACTCGTGGGCAATAGTTTTGCTTCAAATGAGGCGAAGTACTTTCTCTTCCACAGGATTGTTAACATATGGAACGATTTGCCACTTAACGTACTTGAAAGCAATACTATGGATACGTTTGAGAATAGACTTGGCAAATACTCCGCCTCAAGTGCACGATTTACATCATGTGCACCTCAGTTGTCACAATGACCCTTTGCAAGTTATTATCCTTGCATTATTTGTGCGCCTCCTGACTTTTATCACAGAAATCTGTAAGTTTCTGATATCTTCCACTATCACAAACAGCCTCGAAAGGAGCCAGTGGTCTGTTGCTATTTGAATTCTCTGTATTTTTTGTATTCCTCTGTATGATATTTTCACTTTATACGGTTAATCATGTAGCGTCTAACATCATATGCACGCTGTATGTAGAGGAAAGTTTACCACGTAAAGTACTTATGTTGGTGTAATGAAAGTAATTACGGTTAATTGAGAGATTAAATGTTAGATTAAAGGCATCAAGATTAAAGCCTTCTGGCTCCCCATGAGTCTGCCTTATAATGACTAGTAGTTAGTGAAGCGAGCATAGAGGAAATAACACGACCAGTTGCCAGCGCTCAAACGCTGTTCATCACGATAAGTACTGGATACAACTTCATTTTTCCTCCTGGAACTGGCTAGTTTACTTCTCTCTTTCTTTTCCAGGAATACCTTCAGGTTTTCTTATTCCCCACAGAATGCCTCCATTTTGTCTGTTGTTTCTAAGGAATGCCTTCAGTTTAACTTTTTTTCTTTCAAGGAATGCCTGCACGTTGATTCCTCGTTAATATAAGAATACCTCAAGTTTCATGTATTTCTACAAGAACTGCCTCCACTCTGGTTTTCTTTTCTTCAAGGATTTGCTTATAGTTTGTAAACAAACTTGAGTCCTTGTTGTGAGTACGACTCTCGGCAGTCATGGTTCCCTTGACCCCACAGGACCGCCAGTGGCACCCTTGCTCCGCCTCTGACCATAAGTCTGACACCATCAGAGGGACGAGTCTGACGTCGAGTGCATCTCTGACGTCATTCGGCCTTCGCCTTACGTCACGTGTTGTCGTTAGACAGGTCGAGTTAATTAACGCTGGGAGGGGAGGAGATGGTCTCCAGTGTCACTCTCGACCCAAGTCCCTCTGGTTGAGTGGGTGCCTGTGAGGGCGAGCCGTGCCTGGCCCCACCTGGCCCCGACTCGGGCCATGCCTCGCCCCACGCCCTTCAGCACGCTCTCTGTCTCTGTTACGCTCCTCAGTGCCAGACATGGTAATCGGTTGTGAGCGACGATTCACTCTCATTACAGAGAGAATCACTCGGGCGATGACGTAGTACTCTTCAAAGAGAACAACGGTGACAACAGTTACCGCAGAACACAGTCCAAAATGCATCCCATAATGGTCTACTGGACTGAAGAGAAGGTCTCTCATGAATTCGTATTGCCATACGTGACCAAGGACGTGTGTGACCCCCACCTCTCTCTCTCTCTCTCTCTCTCTCTCTCTCTCTCTCTCTCTCTCTCTCTCTCTCTCTCTCTCTCTCTCTCTCTCTCTCTCTTACCATCTCCAGCTATCCATCTATCAACACATTGATCGACCATTCGTCCATCCGTCGTAGACCCATCATACCTACGTCTGGCGTCCCTCTGTCCACACTATCCGTCCATCTGGCGGACGTCCGTCCACCTATCCATCGGTATGGATGCATTCTACCCATAAATCATTTCCCTTATTCAGCCGCTCGTCCGATGTTCGTCTGTCTTACCATTCGTCCGATGTCAGTGTAGTTATGAAGCCGTTCGTCTGTTGTCACACATTCGTCTCTTAGGTATCTACCCATCCAGTCGTATATACCAGACTGTTAACGTCTCTACATCAGGCTGCAAGCATATACCAGGTTGCGGACGTGTATACCAGACTACAGATACGTACACCAGGTTGTAGACGTATATACCGGGCTGTAGACGTATGTACCAAGCTGCCCACAGGTTACAAACGTATATTCCAAGGTGTACACATAAGCTAGGCTTTAGAAGTAAATACCAGGCCGGAGACGTGTTCAAGGGCCGGGTTTGGTCTCGCACAACAGCACATCTTCCAGACAAAAAACCTCTGACTGGCCAACTTCAATCCTTCGATAGAAAAGTTCCGACTCTCGAGCCAACTTGTGGGAATCACAATTCTTGGCGGGTTCATAAAACTTGTGCCTGATACGAGCTCGAAATAGTTTTATACTGAGGAGGGGATTCAAGGCGGCTTGCACTCCAGTCTCAAGTTTCCAGTCTAGAGGTAGAGGGATGGGATGCTCTTCCAGACCACAGTGACTGCAAAGTCTCATGGACAAAATACAAAAGTTAGGAAAGTATGGAATATATATATATATATATATATATATATATATATATATATATATATATATATATATATATTAAAATTAAACCTGTTCCTCAACCCTGCTAAACCTAATAGCCTTGCTTTTAACCACATTTACTCTCACCTTTCTCCTTTCACACACTCTCCCAAACCCAGTCACCAACTTATGCAGTTTCTTAGTTGAATCTGCCACCAGTGCTGTATCATCAGCAAACAACAACTGACGCACTTCCAGGGCCCCTTATCTAAACAGACTGAACTCTCCCCTCTCGAAGTTTCTCGCATTCACCTCCCTCACCACCCCATCCAATGATAAACAGAACAACCAGAGGGTCGTCACACACCCATACCACATACCAACCTTCACTTGGAACCATTTACTGTCCTCTCTTCCTGCTCGTACACATGCCTTACACCCCTGATAAAACTTAATGCTTCTAGCAGCTTCAGGAGTAGTGCTTTTATCCTTTCATCAATCCATGACTTTATTCCTAAGACATTTTCAGATCATTTTTACTCTTTACCCGTGAGCTTTGTTTCACTCAGGACCACAATATCCAGGTTTTTGTCCTCAAACATACTAGCTATCTCTCCTTGTTTCTCATCTTGGTACCAGGATTGTCAAGGAAATGAAGAACATTCTCCTCCTAAGGATCCAATGTCTTCCAACCAATTGGGACAAGAATGACTTGTGGTTCCATAACCCGATGTTTTTCCACTATTTTCCTGTTCCATGAAATCTGCAGCGCCACCTTGTTTATCTGAGACCCTCTCCAGACATGTACCTCCTAGCGTGCGAGCGTCTGTGTGGACCAACATCAGCTGCCTTCCCACCTTCCAGGCACACGATGTTAGCCGTCAGAATGTAGTACATACTTACATACATGAGAGAGAGAGAGAGAGAGAGAGAGAGAGAGAGAGAGAGAGAGAGAGAGAGAGAGAGAGAGAGAGAGAGAGAGAGAGAGAGAACATACTCGACTTTAATCCCAGTATTTTCGAGATATTTGAAAAACAGAAATGAGGGACAAAAATGTCTGAGACGCAGTGAAAAAATATAACATCAGATGATCCATGTACGTAAGTCTTGTCGCCGAGCGGTGTCGTCTGTAGTTAACTTTACATTTGCGTCATTTCATCAGCGATCTTGATGGATACGTTGGTTTCAACTGATCCACTGCGCTGTAAAGACACTAATGACGTCACGTATGATTCTATATCATTATTCAACATGTGAAGAAACTATCATGATAGAAATATATAGAAACGCGTATTTTCCGGTATTCTTGAAAATGGCGATTAAAGAAAGAAAACAGAAGAAGTATACAAAGATATTTATGTTGGCCCAGTTGTGTTTATCTTGCTCCAGCACCTGAGCCACTGATATCGATAGTCGAAGAAAAGACTGCAATGCCATCATGGATCCATTGGTTTTTGCGTGTGGCATCTTTCCTTTCCTGAAATAGATCTTTGGTTCCCTGCGAGTCTTGTCGTTCTCCGACATCCTCCTCTCTGGAAGCTTGTCATGTGTTGGTTAAGAACGTATGAGGCCCAGGTCCTTTCACGACCCGTGTTCCCGAGACGAGCCGGCCAGCAATGTTACATCTGCGAGAATGTGAACTAACCACATTTATTGGTCTTATTGGATTATTCTGCATTTTCTATTCTTTAGATTATTCTATATTCTTTATCATGTTTACAAATATATTTCCCCTTCTATCATTTAGTACCTTAACGTGTCAGTAGGGTGTAGACAGCAGCCACCCCAGGGAAGCATCTTACACCCTCCGTGTCAGTAGGGTGTAGACAGCAGCTGCCCCAGGGAACCATCTTACACCCTCCGTGTCAGTAGGGTGTAGACAGCAGCCACCCCAGGGAACCATCTTACACCCTCCGTGTCAGTAGGGTGTAGACAGCAGCCACCCCAGGGAACCATCTTACACCCTCCGTGTCAGTAGGGTGTAGACAGCAGCCACCCCAGGGAACCATCTTACACCCTCCGTGTCAGGATTGCTAGTCTTACATTGTCAAAAGAACTCGTCTACTGGTCTGGCTTTATCCTCTTGCACTATAAACACTTTCTTTCTCTACCTCTTGTGTTCACACTGTTTACCATTCTCTTTATGTCCTCGAAGGAGTGGCGAAGGTTCGCTCGTCGTGGATTGCGAAGATGCGTTTCTTGGTAGGTGAAGTGAATGTGCTGTATCGAGGATGTAGTTAAGATGCGTTTGGTAGTGTGTTCCTCCATACTGAACATGATGGTGACTGTGTGTTGGCAGTCGTGCCCCATTCCCTTGCAAAGGTTGATGTCTCTAGTTCCATATATATATATATATATATATATATATATATATATATATATATATATATATATATATATATATATATATATATATATATATATGCTGTTCCTTTTCTCACCCACAGCTTGACAGTTGTGGTGACTTCGACATGGGATTCTATGATATAAGTAAACCAGAATCAATGGATGGGAAAAAAGTATATAACCTCGTTCAGTTAAAAGAGATGTAGATTCTATTACTAAAACTGGATAACGGGAGACTTAACAGTTCTTGTCGAAATTATTCAAAACTTTAATCAGATCTTCTCGATGCTTGTGCTTTCATTAGAGAGAACAGTTTTAGGTCTTTGAGTTTCCCTTAAATCAGATTTAAAGGACAAGTTTGGTTGCTCCTCTTTGAATACGTTCTCGTTGTCAGCTCCCTACATTGGAGA
>NC_092227.1:1731420-1798920 GCF_036320965.1 Panulirus ornatus
TCACGTGGCATATGCCTCGTTCATTTTTTGTCAGATGTTTGGGAAACCTTTCGTAGTTCCAGAGGATTTCGGATAACAATTATTACCATCATATATAACCATCGTGATTACAGCAACCGCACTCAGAACAGCAAGTAGGAGCAGTACGTAGAACTTGACGCAACAGACGTTCTGAGAACAGTATGTTAGAGTCCCTTTCTGTACTCGGTCAAGTAAATCTGTAAATCCAAGATATTAAATTAAACTTGATATTTACTGGATACGCAAGTGTTGTTAAAAGCCCACCACTCTTGAAATTGATATAGTCTTTAGGATGAACCAGAATTCAGGTTTTTTAGACTGGTTTTCAAAGGAAAAGTAAGAAGAAAAAAAAAAATCGGTGAAATCATAATTTATCATCAAACGACACTTCACTGGGAGATGATATTCTTAAAGTCATTTACGGTCTAGGTAAAACTGTCCTGTGGCCAGGGGCGGGTTTGGTGTCGGAGGCTCGCCTGGGAAAAAAATACAGAAAGCCCTTGAGCGCGCACGTTAAGACCATAAACATGAAGGGTGTGATTGGGGGGATTTCCTTTCCATATCTATTTCCCCCAGAAAAGAAAAGTAATACATTTCAAAGCTATTTCCTGACCATTTCTTGATTTTGGAAATGATTTATTCTTTGATGGAGTCTGGCTGGATTTTGTCTGGTTCAATCAATGTGCCTTACAGACTACCGTTCCATCTTGGTGTCCCGAAGGGCCTAGTCCATCCCAGCTTCCAACCGCAGTCCTGTGGTGGTGGTGGTGGTGGCAAAGATCACATCTGTGGTGGTGGTGGTGGCAAAGATCACATCTGTGGTGGTGGTGGTGGCAAAGATCACATCTGTGATGGTGGTGGTGGCAAAGATCACATCTGTGGTGGTGGTGGTGGCAAAGATCACATCTGTGGTGGTGGTGGTGGCAAAGATCACATCTGTGGTGGTGGTGGTGGCAAAGATCACATCTGTGGTGGTGGTGGTGGCAAAGATCACATCTGTGGTGGTGGTGGTGGTAAAGGTCAACGTCCATTTGAGTAGCGAAGATCACTCAGGAAGCAGCTAAGGTGAATACAGAGCTACGCTGTTTTCCGCTGAGCTCAAATGTAATCAGGTGTTGTTGACATCATCGCCTTATTAAACCCTCGCGCACTCAACCTTGAAACTGTTACCCTAATCTATGCGTAGTGTTATCCCATCTATGCGCGGTGTTATCCCATCTATGCGCAGTGGTAACACCATCTATGCACATTGTTATCCCCATCTATGCGCACCTTCCTCAGTTCGTGCCACCCTCTACATGCGCTATATGACCTTCCTAAACTCTCTCTCTCTCTCTCTCTCTCTCTCTCTCTCTCTCTCTCTCTCTCTCTCTCTCTCTCTCTCTCTCTCTCTCTCGTGTCGTGGTCTTCCTCCTACCCTCCCTCAATATCTATACATACAACACCTCACCTCTCGATCACCTCACATCACTTCCTCTCCCGTCACCACCACCACTACCACCACCACCTCTTCCACCCCCTCCTGCTCCTCCACCCCCACCCCTCCACCACCATCCCCTCTCCTCCCACTGGGTCTTCAACAATTCATCTACACAATTCTTACCACAGTTCCCCCCTACTTCCCCCAGTGTTCCCCCTGTACAACAACGAAGGTCGTGAACACACCACCTCACCAAGTGGACCAGTGTGTTTCCCACATCACTATTCCTCCCCCCAACTCAACCCTCCTGCCCTCCCACCCACCTCTTCCCTTATCCTCCTCCTCCTTCTTCTCTCCATTTCTCTCCACCCCCCCACCTACTCTCCCTCCCTCCAATGACGTCACATTTGCGTCATCAGGCGAAGGGAGTTTCCTGGTGGCCTTTGGAAATCATTGTGCCCGGCTCCAGCGGCTGCCGCCATGTTCCCCCTCCCAAGGTATGTGTGTGGCTGGATTACCTCTGGTGTTGCTTGTGGCTACTGTGTGTACTGCTGCTTGTGTGTCTGTGTAGTGTGTGTCTGTGTGTAGTGTGTGTCTGTGTCTGTGTGTCTGTGTGCGTGTAGAGGGTGTGTTGGTCGCTCCCTGTCGAAGATTGTTTGTGGTTAGTGCGCCCCAGTGTGTGAATGTGTGTGTGTGTGTGTGTGTGTGTGTATGTGTGTGTGGTTATCTAAGCTTAATAATGCTTCTTGATCCTTACTCGTTTGTGGTTGTCTAAGCCATTGTTTGTGCTTTGCCACATTGCTTTTATAGGTTTGGTTTGTCGATGGTTCGTGAGATTACTTTTTTGTTTCTTTTTATTTCATTGATTTGTGCTTAGTGTCGTTGTATTTTGTTATTTCCGGTAGTTGACGTCTCACATTCTTAGTTAATAGTTGTTTGTCGTAATGTTTGTGGCTTATTAATATGTTTGTTTATGAGATAACTGAGTGGTAGTTTGTGGCGTTACTTGTGTGTGTGGTTGCCAGCGGCGTTATTTGTTGTCAGTTTTAAACGCTGGTGATGTAAGACTGCACGTAGCGCTGCTCGTGTCTCGCCTCTGACGTTGTTTGTGCATGATTGTTTGTAGATTTCCCAGTGGTCAGTTTGTGACTTTTGTGGTTCGTGTGTGAGATTTTGTTTGCTTGTGGTTGTTTGTTTGATCTTTGCAGTTATATTCATAAAGGTTATGTGTTTGTATGTGGGTTTCCTTCCTGTCTGTGTTGCATGTGTGTGGTTGTTTGAAACATTGTTGTTTGTTGGTAACGAGTTTTGTGCAAGGTTGTTTGTTGCGGTGTTTGTGGCCCTTCTGTTACATAGAATAATTTTCATAGTATTGCTCAGGGTTAGTCTGGGACGTTGTTTGTTGTCATAGCTGTATGTAGTGTTGTTTGTGGTCAGTTTACAGTGTTGCATGGGTGTATGTTGCCTTAAGCATTGCTTGTAGTGGTTAGTTTGTAGCGCTGTTTGTGTGTGGTTCTCTCAGACATTGTTGTTTGATTGTCTTAAGTGTTACATGTGATTTTAATGTGGTCTTGCTTGTGTGCTTTTGCCTTTAGAATTATTTGAGGTTATTTTCCTAACGTTCTGTGTTCTAGAGAGTTTGTGGTATTGTTTGTGGTGTTGTTGATGGTTAGTTTGTGAAGTCTTTTGTAAGATTGTTTGTGACTTTCACTAAGACGAGTTTTTTTATTCGTAATTGGCTTGTCATTTTGTTTGTGATATTGTTTGTAGGTATTCTGTATCGCTTGTAATATTGTTTGTAGGTATTCTGTATCACTTGTGTGGTTGTTTGTGGTACTGCTTGCTGTGGCTGCGTCACGTTAGCTGTTTGTGGTTTTGGAAACATAGCTATGGTCGCTTGTTAGGTGTCTTGTTTAAGGTGATTTGTACTATTGTTTGAATGTGCTTTGTGACGATATTCATTAATCTTTTTCTTAGAATTGCTTATCGTCAGCTTGTGACATGAACTGCATTGTAGTTATCTGAGGCATTGTTTGTGGTTAGTGTGTGGTGTTGATTGTATCTGGTTGTCGCAGCTTTGTTTGTAGGTAGTTCTGAATTTTGTTTATGTGGCTTTGTTTGTGGTTGATCATCATCCCTTTCTTGTTTGTTGTTGTTTGTGGCATTGGTTGGGTGTAGCAATTTTGTAAGTATTTTTTTTTTTAGTTTTTGATTGTTTGTGTTTGGTTTGTGACGTTGCTTGCGTATGGTTGCTTGTGGTGCTACTTGAGGTTCAGTTTATGTATCTAACTGTGCTTTTCTGCTTGTGAAAGTGCTTGTAGTTGGCTCGTGACAGCACGTGTGCGTAGTTGTCTGAAGTGACTCTGCTTGCATGTAATTCTGTGGTCATTACCTGTTGTTATGTTGTTCTTTGTGTGGTTTGTTTGGATTTTACTAACAATTGTCTTGGTTTCCCTTTGCCTACTCGTCGTTTGTGGCATATCATGTGTGTGTGTGTGTGTGTGTGTGTGTGTGTGTGTGTGTAGATGTAGTTTCTTTATGGCTTTGTTTGTTTGAGGATATTTCATTTGTGACTTTTCTTTTGTGGAAATATTCATATGTGTTTGTTTGAGGGTATTGTTAATAATTGTTTTGTGGCAGTTTATGTATTGTCTGTCCAAGGCATTACATGTGTTGGCTGTGTTTGTCAAAGTACGTGTTTTATATAGTTTCGTGAACACCTTACAGCTTAAGGCCAAAATTGAAGTCTTTGATTGTATAGAATATATTACATATCACAGAACATGCTTAACGTCTCTCTCTCTCTCTCTCTCTCTCTCTCTCTCTCTCTCTCTCTCTCTCTCTCTCTCTCTCTCTCTCTCTAAACAACATGAAGGAAGATACACGTTAAGACAGGTCGGTATGAGTAACATCAGGATGAAAAGACATATATGAAAAATATAATTACAGAAAATGAAAAAAATCTATATATCAATAAAAATGAGTGAAGATTTATGGAATGGTGAATTCAGAATAATTTGTGCCAAACCCGATACATCATTCATGATATCATGAGGAATTTTATAATGTGTAATGGTTCAAATTATGAAAGAAGGAGTTATCAAGTGGCATACCTCACGAGAAGTGTCATATGTTATCAAAAGATAATGAAAATATGTATCTGTTTATCTATTATAATAACAAACGTTCAAGATTACATCGAACACCATGTGGTTTTTTGCCTGGGTCAGTTTGTTTGTGACTAGGTTGTGTGTGGTGTTATTTGTGTGCGGTTGTTTAAAGTCGTTATTTCAAATAGGTTCGCTTGTGACACTATCTATATGTGTTCTTCTTTGTGGCACTGATTTTATGTGATTCCATTAAAGGCATTATATTTTTGTGTTTGGCTTACGTTGCCAAATGTTTGTGGTCGTTTGATTTGCGTGTATTGCTATATTGTTTGAGATAGTGCTTGTGTGTGTGCGTGTGTGTGCGTGTGTGTGTGTGTGTGTGTAGGTGTGTGTGTGTGTGTTTACATAAGCTGTGTATGCTTGCCTGGAAGTATTGTTTGTTCAGAGGCAAGAATTTTATGTGTTTGTTTAGAATATTTGTTTGTATTCTTTGTGGCATTTGTTTGTGGCTGTATGGAGCATATTTTTTCCGCCTAAATTTCAGTCTGGACAGATGGGATAGTCTGAGAGGATCTAGAAGGTTGTATGTCGATAGGTTAGTGGATAGTTTTCGACCTGGAACGATGGATGATGCTGGAATCGTCTGGAATTGCGAATGATTTACTATTATGGATAGATGAAGGTTCCTGGAAAGGTATACCAGGCCGGGATATTGTACTCTGGGAAGCAGTGGATGGTAATTATAGATGCTGGGATGTTTTGCATGCTAGGGCACTTAGCGACTCTGGGATCATACGCTGGGATAATGGCACTGGGATACTTCAAAGTCTAGGGTCTTTTTACCAGGCTGGAATAGTCTTTAGTCTTGTGGGATCAACAGGGACGTTGGAACAGTCTTAAATGCTTGGATAGTCAAGGAGGGTCTGAGGGTCTGGGATACTTGGGTAGCCAGGGAAGCTGGGATAGCCAAGGATGCATAGATAGTCAGTAAGGGTGGGATAGTGTGAGACACTTGGACAGTCAGGTAGAGACGGTGGGATGGTCTGCTGGGATGAGACGAGAAAATCTTGGACTGGAGGGAGAGATTTTCAGTTCCTGTTGATCACATCAAAGTTATAACTTCGTTGTGTGTCGGGGGGCGTCTTCCCCCCACACAACTCCCCACCTCCCCAACCGTATACATCTGCTCCCTGCTCCCACTTTGTTTTTGTCCCCTTCTCTAACATGGAACAGCCTGTTTATTGCATTATTTCATTCCATTTATCGCACTGCATACCTAAGGTCTTAGAACATCTAATAAAAGAATAAATCGATTTCGGTCTAAAGGTATTTGATATTGAAATTATTCTGTTTCGTTTCGAAATAATTGAGCAGTGGGCCTTACATACGTATGTATATATATATATATATATATATATATATATATATATATATATATATATATATATATATATATATTCTCATGGAGCTCTCCTTAGTTTGCTATAGCTCAAAATATCTCAACAATGAATGGGGTTAATCGTACAATAATATATCGAGAAGATTATCACAACTTGAGGTGTTAAGATGGTGGGTTCTGATCCAGTGTGACTGGATGGCGAGTGCAAAGTAGAGTGGCTTTTATGATCAGTAGAGCGGAAACCTTAGAAAAGAGAGGTTGAGAGGCAACTTGATGCAAGTTCCCAATATCCGCAAAGGCTTCGGCACTCCTTATTTGAAGTGTTACAAGATACTAGGTCAGTCTGATTTTACCTACATTTACGGATACAATTTCGTGTGAAACCGATTTACCTAAAACGAGGAAGAGTACTTCTTCGTCAACTGGAGTGTCAATATAAAGAACGATTTAGGAAGAACGTGTGTTCGGAGCAACACCATAGACACGTTTCAAATTTACCCACAAGTCCACTGACAATATTTGCTCATTCGTGGCCAAAAAACGTAACAAATATTTCTTCTTAATTATCAGTTTGCTTTCCTGCTTCCTCCACAGCACGGTCTGTGTTTCTGGTCTTTTCTACAAGTAAACAGATCTGCAAAAGGACCCATTGGTCTTTTGGTGTCTGCGTTATTGTTATATTCCTTCGTGCATATGCTTTCCTCTCCCTTCCATTTAGAACACAAATATTTTCCACGATCGCTTCTCTCATCCCATCAGAGTAAGACTGGAGGTATCGTACCCTTAGCTGTAGATAAACACACACACACACACACACACACACACACACACACACACACACACACACACACACACACAAAATAATCTTTGTCTTCATGCGAAGCTTCACACACGTCGGCCTCCACCGTTTCAGTACCTCTCTCCTACCAGTCCATCTGTCTAATCATCTAATCCTGAAACATTCAAGATTCAGGGATTTTCTTTATCTTGTTCGCGTTTTTTTTCTTCGTATCTTCTTCAAGTGTTATCTCTTCCATGTTCTGCTGTTCTTATTGAAAAATCTGTCTTCCCTTGCTGTTCTCAGCGAGACTTGGGGCACTGGATCCTGTGGTCCTATACAATATAGAGTGCCAGAGTAAGGGGTCTATACTGCAAGGCTACTGCTGAAGCCATCATTACTACACCCCACTGACCCAGTTTAGGGCACATAGCATTTTCCTGTCGTTGCAACTTCTTTCATAGACAGACACAAACCCTCCCACCATCTACCATCACTAGTACAAGTCTGATGCGTTCATCGTATACATTACAAATCTCTGTTCCAAACTCGGACCATCAAATTGCGTTTCTCAAATTGTGTTTCTTTAAGAATTTCACCGCCCTTATAAAATCTCTTTCTTATTCGCATCCTCATAACATCGTGGTTCCTTTCTTTATCACACTGTTAAACCTCACTATCCACGGCCATAAACCCACGCATTTCCTTCTCACTTTTCCCCAAATGGGACATTATCACTTCGGAACTGCTGTAAGTAGTTGTGATATCTAGTGATCCTTGTACCTCTAACTCTGCTGTGATCAGAGACATGCTGGTACGAGGATTTCTCCTGAACGTGTCCTAAAGGCTTATATAACCCCATGTCTCACTCCCACCATGCTGGTCCACACGTTCTCATCTGATCTCCTTTTATCTAAATCCCACACTGACACCACTCTCCCCCTAGCTTATGTCGCTGCCTCTTGCTCTTCCGTAGTAATTGTAAATTCTTCTGTCTTAGATAATTAATACATTTATTTCATCAAATGTTTTCTTTGAATTGTATATTGTCATATGTATTCACCTAATATTCCTTAAATGTAATTATCAACTTATCGTTTGAAGGGACGAAATTTCATACACAAGTAGCCACCATCAGATGATCTTTCACGCTAAATCCTTCCTCTTACGTCCTCCCTGGTCACCGTGTCCCATGAAGACCGGAAAATGTAAATATAATTCATCATTAAGCTTCGGCCTTGACTGATATCCTCCACTGTGTCCTCAGAAGTCTATTTCTTCCCTGTTCACTTACCATTCAGCTGTATGTATATATCACTTGGGGTTTCAATTCTCCCTCGTGTGTACTTGTGTCATGTAATCCTTTATTCCCAATCTTACGGTCTCTGCTGACACACACACGCACTCATGTCTCAGTTTTATATCTTCCTCCATTTTTCTTCTGATCATCATCAATTCATCATAATTTCCAATATTTTCCCTCAGCGTACTCGGTTTCAGACCATTTGAAAAACCATGATTTTGTCGTTGTTTTCCTCAACTTTCTTCCTACCTAACATTTCCACATCATCTCTCCCATTCATGAAGTATTTCCGGCAACTTCTCTGCTGTTGTAGGATTTCCAAATAACCACGTAACCACCCATAACCCACTTGGGTCCTCGCAAGAGAAGATGTTAAGTATCAGTTGACCTTCAAAACAAAATGAGTAAGTGATGAGGATACCTCTCGTCTTCAGACACTACCAATGTGAATCAGTCTAGCGAAGAAGTACGAAGTACGAAGAAGAATTTATAATTCTCAGCAGAATCCATCTCCCGAGGGATTCATTTATATCAATTATATAAACGGAGATGAGAGTTACGAAACTTATATCAAAATATGTTTGATCAAACAACATGTAAATGCTTGATCATGCAGAAGTAAAAATAAGGTTCAGTTAATATGATGTGTAATTATGGTACAGATTAATTGTGGCATAATTAATTTGTATGCAGTTTTATTCACTGTAATTGCAGATGAGAATCACAAATTTTTTTTTCGTATATCCACGCATGCGTTGTCTGTGTGTCTGTCTGTGTGTCTGTCTGTCTGTCGGTGTACTTGCTCTGCAGATCTCGACCTTCAACATTCACGACCATTTCCTCTTTCTCCTTAGGTATGGCTGATGTTCTGGACCAGAGAGGAGGAACATAGTGTGCGACACAGACCGCCACACACACAGTCGAACAAGGTACTGGTCCTGTTGTTTCCTTTTGATTAGGTCGTCAGGACGGGGGTAGTGAGGCAGGTCTGTCAAGGGTTGGAAGAGCGATGAGAAACATTAGACAAGTGTCGTGCGTAAAGATGCAAGGGGTTGGGTGTACTGAAGTGTGTTCGGGGTTAAGTGAATACACGAGACTTATAGCTAGTGCGTTCTAAAGGCAGAATAATGCTGGTCACCGTGAGGACTTATATATGAGTCTTATATCAGGCATCGTTACGCCAATAAGGGTTGCATTTCTTCTTCAGGGTACCATAAGCCTTGCATTGGTATGGAAGATGGGTCATAATGTTTCATATATTCACGATAGTTTAGAAAATGGAAGAAGTTCGGCATAATGCCGGTGATTCTAGCTGCCTATAGTTCTTCATTCAGGGCATTATACCTGACCAGATTAGCTTCGTGTGCGACTTAGAGAAATTATAATCATACTGATGGAGGCTTATGGCACCTCCCTTGACGGAACCCATAAGCCTTGCGCTAGCGGTCTAACAACCTTCCTGATGCACCCGACAAACTGCTCCACATCTACGTGTGTCCCTGACATCCGTAATGCAGTAATGAAGTAGGATCCGCCATCCTACACAGCGAGGTGTTGAGAATCAAACACCTTATCCAGAGAGTCGAGTCTCTTGTAGGAGTCAGTGGATAGCATTTCTCCTCGAGGCAGACGCAGGCCAGCAGCTGGGGATGGAGGTCTTGCGTCCCATATCATCCACAGTGGCAGGGATGTCTCGTATACGACTGAGTGAAGGTAGTAAGGCCATTTACATCTCGGGCGTTTACCAAAGTTGGGGAAAGGAGTTTACGCCTGGGAAAGTGGCAGTGGAAGAGGTTTACATAGCAGAATGGATGCGAGAGTGGGAGGTTATCACTATACATATGGGAAGTGGAAGACTTTCACCTCAGGCGGTAGAAGCAAAAGTATTTGAGTGAGAAGAGTATGTGGAGGAGGAGGGGAGTTTGTAATAGTCTGACCATAATGTTATCGTGTTGAGAGACGAATATACTGTACGGAAAACGAGGTCATAATGGCTGGTGGTCAGGCTAAACAGATTCCATTTGAGTCTTGTTATCAGGGGAGGTTAAAGACATTCAGGTATTATAACGTTACATGTAGATGACGGGATGAGTGCTGTTTCATCATTTGTGTGCAGATAAATAAAACCAGTTTCACACTTTAGTATACGTACTGGCGAGCGATACAAGGACATCTTCCAGGCTGATGTTGAATTACAAGGTTGAGAGTCATGTCTAGTCATAGGGTCAAATGTCAGGTCATTGGTCATGGTGGGTCACAGAGTTTAAGTCATGTTGGGTCACAGAGTCGAAGGTCAGGGTCGCAGGCTTGAAGTTCCTGCCGGGGTCACAGAGTCATAGGTCATGTAGAATCGTAGGGTTAGAGGTCATGCTGAACCACTTTAGTAAAGCTCATTCCGGGTCATGGGGGTCAAAGGCCATATAAGGTCACAGGTTCAAAGTTCACCTCGGGTAAGGGTGGTCAGAGGTCATAAGGCATACTTACCTTGATCCAAAACATGCAAAAAGTTTAGACATTTATAAGCGACAATTGAATTAGTTGGGCAAATGTTTTAATGAGTTTGGTCTGAATATGACGTGAGCAGAATGGGCATAGTTTGTGTTACCACGTGTACGGGGAGGCTAATGGGTGCGGATACCACGTGGACAGGTGTATACCACGTGTGCGGGGAGGCTAATGGGTGCGGATACCACGTGCATAGGTGTATACCACGTGTACATGGAGGCTAATGCGTTTGGGTACCACGTGGACGGGTGTGTACCACGTGTATAGGCAGGGAGATGGTTCGAGTACCACGTGGATGGGTGTGTACCACGTGTATGGGCAGGGTTCGTGTACCACATGGACGGGTGTGTACCATATGTATGGACAGGGCTCGTGTACCACGTGGACGGGTGTGTACCATGTATATGGGCAGGGTTCGTGTACCAGATGTACAGGTGTGTACCATATGTATGGGCAGGGTTCGTGTACCACGTGAACGGGTGTGTACCACGTGTATGGGCAGGGTTCGTGTACCACGTGTATGGGCAGGCTTCGGGTGTATATGGCGAGCAAGTTATCTCCTGCAGCTCAGAATGTCACGTGGTTTCTGACGTTTAAAACCCGTTACATAAACTAGTACATGAGAATATATCGATCAATATACGTCACAGAGTTTATAGTATTTCTATATAGGAAAAGTTAATATGAGTACATTTAGGTGGTTCCTATAAAGACTGCTACTATATCAGATATATATTTCTATATATCACTATGTTCTGGTTATTTATATACAAACATATATGGATAATGATATATGATATACCACCAATTTTTTGTGAACTATGAGCAGCTGAAGAAGAAACGTTGGTCGTATACGATTACGACGTGCGCCCCCCCTCCCCCCTCAGGTGTAAGATATATGGTCAGGGTGGCTGAAGCGTTCATCACCGTGCATCATCATACGACATGACATGACGTACGTCATATTACAACTGAGAACTGACCTCGAATGTCAAACTTAACCAGGGTCTGGACGCGCACGCGCACACGAGCGTGGACTTCCTGGGCAGTAGAAGTTCTTCATTCTGTACTTCGTAAAGATGTCAGGGATGCGCAGTGAATGACTTTATTCTTTGTTCTTCATTCCTGGCTAATGATATCAAAGGATAACATTTTCTCTTTCATTTTTTCTCTTCTCTTGTTCCTCTTTGCTTGACCCTCTCTTGTCAGGCGTGTGTTCTACATGTTTATTCATGTGAACATCTATCACCACTTTTTGATCTGTTAACATTTGTACTGATGGTCCTGCAGCAAGAATTTCACTCGTTCTCCGACTCTTGTTTTGTTTGCTTCATATTTCCTGATACACTTCCAGGTCATCATCTAACTTGGCTTTTCCCACTGCAATCATCATCTGGGCAGCAAACAATGCTTGTATGTCAACCTGTTTGTCTTTCAGCACTTTATCAAGTCTCTCTCTCTCTCTCTCTCTCTCTCTCTCTCTCTCTCTCTCTCTCTCTCTCTCTCTCTCTCTCTCTCTCTCTCTCTCTCTCTCTCTGAATTGTACTTTAGCTGTTCTGTTCAGCCCCTCAACTTCTTTCTCCTCTGAATTCATTTTCGTTTGTTGTTTTCAATCAGTTTTAATTTGATTTGATCTAATTCTCAATTCTTTAATTCATTCTTGTTTTCTGTGCTTGATTCTTCTGTCCATCTTTCTTCTTACGTGCTTCTCTCGTCATGAGTCTATAATGCAACCGTCATACTCAAACACATACTTTGTTAAAACGTCGGTGTCTTCCGGTTTGCAGTGGTGTGGGTTGTGACACGTGACTACGTCCTATTGTGACACCGTTAACTGTTACATCACTAAGTGGAATCTTAGTAACATCCACAACATTCTATGACACTTCCTCCTGCATCCACGTTGCCTGAAGTAGGATAAAGAGCAGTTTTAACCAGTTTTTGTAACAAAGAATATTTTTCTCTGCTCTTTGTTTGGAGTAGATTTAAATATTTTCCTCAGATGATTGTCAGTTCCTTTGTGGTCAACATTCATGTCATCAGAAACTGAAATGACGAAACCAACTTAAGGGCGGTACTTCCTCTCATCTATAACCCTGCCACATATAATTTCTGGTTTAAGATTACGTGTCATCTCCTGGCTCTCGCTGACAGACTCACTTTGATCCCTGTTTTTGCTCGAGGGATTCATACAACCTGACTCAGGAAGTAAGTAGACTGGTGTACAAAGGAAGTTTCCTTCACCATGCGCTCTACTGACGGAGCCAAAGAAGTTTTCTTGCACATCAACTTCTTTCCTGTGTAAAATTGGCTTTCATATCTTATGGGTCCTTCCTAACTGGACCACCAAGTATCACACGTACTTTTCATCATCTGGTAACAGTTCTTCGCATCATCATGGTCGCTAGGTAGATAGAGGTTGTTCTGAGTCCAATATTTTGTTGTTTGCGGCATCGTTACATTTGCTTTTGAGAGGGTAGGAGGCCACGAAGGTGAGGCAAGTGGAGTCAAGGTGATGTTACTAGGCTCATTTCTACTCTCTCCTCAAATTGATTTCCAACTTCATAGATTTATTCAACAACTTGGTGACAATTTTTTTCATGATATTGGGATGGAGAACACGAATCAGAGGGGCATCTGTCTAGAAAACCAACGAGGAACTCCTAAAACAAAGAGAAATGCTGTCCAAGAATAAGGCTTTTCCAGAAGACTTTCAGGAGGATGACTTACGGGAGCTTTCTGAATCCTCCTGAAGTTGACGCTTTTTAGGTCAGATTTTTCCTGTTTTCCAAACTCGTTTGTGAGTGCTGCAGTGGCTGCTCATTGATCGTTTACCCTGGTGATAGATGAATCAGGAAGAAGCCAGTCAACCTCTGTGTGTCTCTGAAAACGTATCAGCCCTAACATCAAAGTCTAGCTCGGTAGCCCCAGAAATTTCCTCACCTGGAAGCCAGCACCGTACTGGAATAACTGATACACTTCTATGCACAATTGATATACGTTATTTCCACATCTACCAAGGTCTTTAGCAAATCTAGTGTCGTGCTTCAGTGGTACGTAGCTTAGTAACAATTTATCCTTTATGGTATGTTAAATACTTCTTGTTAACTTTAGAACCATACATTCTACAAGCAGCAGTTTGTTCTTGTGGTATTTAGCCTTGATTAAAGGCATTAAGAATAGTTTCACCTACTTTTGCACCTATATCGATATATATATATATATATATATATATATATATATATATATATATATATATATATATATATGTATATATATATATATATAGTTACGTAAATGTAGACCATACATCATTATGTAGAGATAATCTCATAATGCATTATGAGGGTCATTAGTTTATTTGCTCGACCTTACTAAGTCGGTTCAAAATGCAAAGAAAAACAAAAAATTTTCTCAGGCTGAAAATTCATGTGTAAGTTCCCTTTTGAAGTGTGGATTTGATCCTTCAGTCGGTAAATAAGAAACTTTGGTCCTACTTAATTCCAAGTCTTCAGTTAACCTAAGTTTTACGTCTTCAAGTTACCTTTGAATTTGAGAACATTCCAGAGAAAGTCATTTCCAATCCACCACAGGATTGGACATTAGAACTTAGAATCTTACCCACCCAGACACCCTGCTGCTTCCATTACACCATTACCATAAGTGTTCAGTTTAACGTTATACATGTTTGAGGCTCCAGTGGAGGATGTACTGCTGCTGGGAGGGGCTACAGTGTCTTGTCTTGAGAATACTTCCTTTGCTTCTGTCTTGTTTGTTGTTATAAATGATATAAGATGTTCACCAACTTTTCCCTTACCGTGCTATGACTCCAGGTCCTGACCTGCTGGACTGTTCCCATTCATCATCATCATCACAAAGTTGTACGTTGTGCACGAAAATCTCTCTCTCTCTCTCTCTCTCTCTCTCTCTCTCTCTCTCTCTCTCTCTCTCTCTCTCTCTCTCTCTCTCTCTCTCTCTCTCTCTCTCTCTCTCTCTCTCTCTCTCTCTCTCTCTCTCTCTCTCTCTCTCTATCTCTCTCTCTCTCTCTCTCTCTCTCTCTCTCTCTCTCTCTCTCTCTCTCTCTCTCTCTCTCTCTCTCTCTCTCTCTCCTGCAGTAATCTCTGGGCGTCTGTTCTTTGCAGTCAGTTGCTAAAAGCAACGTCTGTCGATCATTGAATGTGAAGCATTAATCATGTACCAGGAAAGAGGAATATTCCAACGTTGCGACTGCAAGACGATGTAATTTCTCTCAACCAGTGATAAGTACGACATTGCCCACGTCATTAACCTGTTGGTTAGTTGGTCAGTTACTTGGTTATTGAAGTTTAGGCTTGTCAAATGTCATGATCATAAAGGTCATCACCGTTAAGTTATAGCAACGAGATGAAAAAATCTTGACCACCTTCGTCAAGTGATAAAGATAACTGTACGACCATACAAACTTTAACATCATGTATGGTCCTTCCTTAATACCTTTATCTTAATTATCTTCGTAGTAGATTTACTGCAGTATCCAAAACCAGTCACACTGAATACATTTGCCTAAATGATTTCTAACGCTTTGTATTCTAGAAACTTTCAAAAATAGTTAAGTTTTTCATCAATGCACATTGAAATGTTTTGAAATATACCTCCGATTATATACAAAATACAGAACACATACACATTACAGTTGTTGATACAAAGCTGTAATAGTAATAAACAGTCTTATCATAAGACAAGAATAATTCTATTGTCATCACAAGCTTTAAATGTTCCACAGCTTAAATAAAGACGAAGATATTACGTTGTGTGGCATGCAGCCACTGCACGTACAGCTTGCCCACAGCGTGGGTTGTTAAAGTACATAGCTGTATAGGTTGTATATATATGCGTATGTGGAGTGGAATATCTACTTCAAATACACATTAGAAGTAGATCATCGTATGGTTTAATCCCTTATGAAAGGATTATAACAGGTTCTTCTCTACACGTTTGGTATATCATACGAATGAATACTGAGAAGTACAGGAATCTATATGAATATGAAACAGTATATATATATATATATATATATATATATATATATATATATATATATATATATATATATATATATATATATACAGTCAGCTGAGAAGTTTTGAAAACGTTGAATTTGGAGGAAGGTTTTGCCCGGGTGTGCTGGTATGACTGGTCATGTTGGCAAGGAATAAAAGTGATGTGAACCGAGTGACCTCTGACCTTACACGGGAATCGGCGAAGTTGGTATCGACTGGCGATCCAGGCGAGCATGTCTGGCAGGAGGGGTATCATCCAGCCTGCATACTTACCATTAACATTCCCTCCACCCAACATCGATTTTTCATCTCTTTTTTTGTTGTTGTTGTAATGTCTGTGCCATAAAGAAGGGGAGTAAAGAAAACGGAGCATAAAGAAAATGGAGCACACATGGGAAGAGGAACAATGGGAGGCAAGAAGGTGAGGTATGGTGTGGGGAGAGGAGGAGGAGGGGAGGGATATGGTGTGGGGAGAAGAGAAGGGGTGGAATATGGTGTGAGGAGAAGAGGAGGGGAGGTGTATGGTGCGGGGAGAGGCAGGTGGCTGAAGCATTGTGTGGGGAGGAACACGAGTGCTGAGGGATAGTTTTGGGAGAGGACAGGAAGTGTTGAACTATGAGGTGGGGAGAGACAAGGTTCTAAGGCATTGTATGGGGAGAGGTAAGGGTGTGAGTGGTCGTTGGTAGGGGGTGGTAGGGGAAGGGTCACTATGTACGACTGCAGGTAGTTTAAGGCAGAGGTGAAGTGGTCGTACTCAGGGAGATAATGGAAATAAAAAGGCGTTATAAATGGGGCCGTAACTAATGGTTTAAAGGGGAGCAATGGAAGTAGGGAAGGGTCACAGGTAGCGAGCGCCGGGCTGGCCCCTGTCCTGAGTGACCTTTAACCTTTGGCGCTGCCTTGACCTTTGCCCGTAATGGTGGTCGTGCTTCACGCTACCCACCACCTGCAGCAGTAGCGTCACAAGCATGCGTGTTGCGTCACACCAGCCAGAAGCAGTAGCACCAAGCATCACACTACCCAGTGGCAGAAGCAGTGGTGTCACCAGTAAGGTGAAGCGTCACGTCAGGCAGCAGCAGCGTCACAAGCCTGTTGTTGCGTCACACAATCTTGCCTCACGCGAACGTGGTACAATAGATTATCTATCTGTTGTTATGTCTTATGTGTTTCAAAGCAAACCTTCATATGGGGAAACTTTTTGTTTCTTGGGGCGTTTAACCTCGTAATCTCTTGGGAGATTAAGTTTGTAATCACTGGTTTGTTTGAGCTTATATTCTCTGAGGGTGCTTAAAGTTTTAATGTCTGGGGGTGTCTAAGCTTGCAGTCTCTAGGGATGTTTAAGCTCACAATCTGTGAAGAAGCTTAATCTTATATTTTCTGGGGATGTTTAAGCTTGTACTCAATGATATTTCTTGATCTGTACTCTCAGAAATGTTCAGTCATATTCTCTGTGGGGGTTCAAGCTATTACTCTCCGGGGTATATGACCTTGAACTCCAAGAAGCATCGAAGCTGAGTTCATTTAAGCTTATACTTTTTATGAAATGTTTGGGTAGGTAAGCTTCACTTAAGCTGGAGATCTAAAGCATCTTCTCTGCATAGTATTAAAATTTTAGAATCTTAAGTAATGGGTCAGTTAAGCTTGGCCTACATTCAGTTATTTACGCCTGTATTCTTTAAGACGTGGAAGCTCGTGCTGTTTGTGGTAGCAGAACCTGTGTTCCCTGGGAAGAATTTGATCTTGTGCCTCCTGATACTAAGCTTATTCCTCTAGGCTTAATTACCTTGTGATATGGAAGCTTATGCTCCCAAGAGTATCTATTTGTTTGCCGGTATCCGATATGAAATAGGTAATAGTACGGCCCAGAGAAGTTCGTGTGGGGTGCAAAGGAAAAAGTTTGAATGTATTGAGAGGATGTATATATCGTGGGGAGGATATCAGGCTCCTCTGGTGTCTGCAGGCCCAATTATTGAAAATGGAAAAGCTTGCAGGGAGGAGAGAATGAAAATGGAGGGAAAATCTGCAATATTTCGCAGTATGTGAGAGAAGGAGAAATCACAGTGGTCAGTCCCCGTGTAGCTGGTCTCCATACAAAAATCTGCAGGAAGAAGCGGCCAGATCTAGGTTGTCGGAGCTGGGACACATGCAGACGGCCCAGAAAAACAGTGGCCTATGTAACACCTGTGGAACAGAAAGCTAGAAGCAACATCACAGCGGACACAAGGACGTGGTGGAGGAGAGGTGAAAGTGGGGGAACTGGTGAGGCGGAAGAATTGTGTTTCCACTCTGGTTTACACGAAGGTGGGAGAAGAGCCACACGAGATAAGTGGACAGTGCCTCGGACAGATGCAGATTAGACCCCTGTAGATATGGATCACCTGCTCGTAAGAAAAAAAGACCTACTGATGATTCGGGACAAGAGAATGAAAATACAAACGTTTAAGTCTGAGAGAGTTAACGAGAGATTCGAAGACGTTGGAGACGGTAGAACTGAGATCGGAATTTAGAAGGATCAAGACTAAAGTTAGAAGGATCAAGACTAAAGTTAGAAGGATAAAGACTAAGGTTAGAAGGATCAAGACTAAAGTTAGAAGGATCAGGAGTATGTTCACTCCTCGGAAGAGCTGAATCAAGGCATGCCGTCCAAGAAGGAAGGAAGGAAGTTACAGGATTTAAGACGGAGGCCAAATGGGCGAACAAGGGATGGAGTTAGCTGGGAGGAACACTACCTCAAGAAGCGTGGAGATATGCCATCCGGCTTTGCCTGCCCTGATCTTGATGACAACTCTGAAAACCTTTTGTGAGTTTATTTCATTAGTCATCGATCTCATACTGCATATGTGTGTATATGTGTGTGTGTGTGTGTGTGTGTGTGTGTGTGTGTGTGTGTGTGTGTGTGTGTGTTTGTGTGTGTGTGTGTGTGTATATATGTGTGTTTGTGTGTGTGTGTGTGTGTGTGTGTGTGTGTGTGTGTGTGTGTGTGTATGTGTGTGTGTGTGTGTGTGTGTGTGTGTGTGTGTGTGTGTGTGTGTGTGTGTGTGTGTGTGTGTGTGTGTTTGAAGTGATTACCGTCAGCTAAATATCTAAAGAAACACGTCAATTATGCAGGACAAAAGTCATTGGTAGCACATTACAGTCACGGGACATTAGTAATTAAATGAAGACCCAGCGTTGCCTGTCCCTGATGACGTAGGTGAGGCCTAGAATAATTGACTCTAGTTAAAAATATATTATTTTTTTAATACATCCAATTAGTAGATATGATTGTACGTGATCAAGGAATATATAGAACACTGGTTACCAGTGAAATGACATTCATTTCCTCTGTATTCAGTTCCTTCTGCGTTAATAAGAAAACTATGAAAATTAAACAATTTTGTTTTAAACATTTTTTTAGATGGTTCAAATCCATTTCAGAGAGAAAGTAAGAATGGGAAAATTTTGGCAAGACAAGTTATTGAGTGGTTGGCTGTTTGACTTTATGATACTATACCCGAGGTTTGTCTGGCTAAATGACAGATATTTTAACAACACAAGATAACAAGGAAAATAATGAATGTAAGTACCATGAGAGAGAGAGAGAGAGAGAGAGAGAGAGAGAGAGAGAGAGAGAGAGAGAGAGAGAGAGAGAGAGAGAGAGAGAGAGAGAGAGAGAACTAAACAAGGGATGCGTGAAAGTCTACGGACTCTGCGTGCCGTATTTCACTATCTCTTTCCCCCCCCCTCCCTCACAGTGCGTGAACTTCTTTCATTTCTTAACAACCTGCCACGTCTACCATGCCTACTATTATGTTAAGTATGTCCCTGCCACCCCACACCATAATATCCTTACCATATCTTCCTTACCTACCATCATATCTTCCGTGTTTCTCCTGTGCCATGTTTTTCTTCGTCCCTTCTAGATATTTTATTTTCCCAATCAAGTCTAGCTTTCCCTTTCTCTCCCACTCCACCGACATACAATCTCTTCATTTCATATATAAAATGCTTGACAACACGTATCTCACACACACACACACACACACACACTGCTGTTCGTAGATCTATATCTTTATTCCTACGGTGAACACCACCTACTCGTCTTGCCTCTTGGCAAAATCTCTCTCTCTCTCTCTCTCTCTCTCTCTCTCTCTCTCTCTCTCTCTCTCTCTCTCTCTCTCTCTCTCTCTCTCTCTCTCTCTCTCTCTCTCTGCAGACAAAAAGTACCCAAGCTGAATCATTAGCCCACTACAATTGCGTCTGCGAATCTACAATGCAGAAAAAAAGAATGGTAACTGTTTCCCTCGATTTTGCCAGGCCAATGTGGCAAGGACGCTTCAGGATATTACGAGATGTAACAAAATAAAACATTACGGACAAAATAGGAATATGGATCAAGGAGTTACAAACAGAAAACTGAGGATGAGAAGCAGATGGAGGCACGTACGATGAAGAATATGTTCCATGGATGTTGAACGGCATTTTCCTGAACCTCAACGACAGAATGATACAAAAGTATAGGAAGATGTTTCCCGATGTCACCTGAGTGAGCTAGATGATCAGATCGGATGAAGACCAAAAATCAGATGCAAATTACTTAAATATAATTTACAAAAGGATAGACAAGAACCCGATGAAATTCAGCGAAGAGAAATTTGACGAAATAAATCGTGGAGTGATTAACATGACATGACTGACACTACATGAAGTTCCAGCAGTGAGAGAGAGATGCAACGTGAAGCGACCGTCAAGCATTTATTAGGATCCACTGTGACTGAAACGCTAGAACTCAAACATCGACGAACTCTCTAACCTCCCATGTCCTTCTCGACAATATTGATCTGACATATTTGAAAAAAAAAAAGGTTTTTCTGTTCTTCCAAAATTCATAAATACTTTCCCTCGTCTCCTCTTTATCCCTTTCATTAATGTTTCTTTATATCAATCAAGACTCAACAGTGATGTGAACTTTTGACCGAGGCTGGAGCCTCCAACGTAAAAGACATATATATATATATATATATATATATATATATATATATATATATATATATATATATATATATATATATATATATATATGTAATGTGTGGTTCGATGCTGAGAGCTTCCGCCACAAGAGGCAGAAAGCATGTGAGGTAAACGTTGACTGTATAGATAAGATGCTAAATTAAGTTGTGATATGTTGTTTGTTAAACGACTAATGAGACCGATGTAAGAAATAGTTAGAGCGAATATCGAAACGTTTCACAAATCGATATAACAAGACATGATCTGTCAGAAGAAGCAGAAGGAATTGAAATTCTGTAACCTATAAAGATCAAGGTAAGAAAAAAGAAATACATGAGAATCTACACATGGCAGCAAGTTGAGGGCATCAGGACCAATATGCTCAGTCTTGCACCTCAGCAGAGAAGAAACATGTAAATTAATTCTTCAATAATCAACGAATTTTTCTTTCATATTTGCCATCTCCCGCCTCAGGGAGGTAGCGCCAAGGACACATGATCGAGTCCCTGGGGATAAATCCTTGCTTGACTGCTCCCTCTTTTCCCTCTTTTGAAAAGTAATAATACAGGAAGGGAAGGATTTCCAGTCTCCTGTTCTTACTCATTTTAGTCGCCTTCTACAGACCTATATACCATTATACATCCGATTTACTGAATGAGTTTGAAGACGATATATATTGAATGTAACCTATAGGATGTGTGTGTGTGTGTGTGTGTGTGTGTGTGTGGCTGTAGTGGATGGTGTGGCACCTACGAAGAGATAGTGAGGCTGAGGCGTCTGGAGGCTGACTCATCCTATGGAAGTGGGAGACTTGAAGATTGTCGTTGTATTGTGGCTGTACATAATGTGGCTGTACCTTGGCCTTGACAGCATATGATGTGGTTGTATCTGGCTCAGGATTGGGTACCGTCGTGCTCAAGGGTCGCACCCTCCTGCTCAAGGGTTGTACAGTCGTGCCCCAGAGTCGTTCTCAAGGGTCGTCTTTTCGTGCTCAAGGGGTCATTTTTCTCTAATGTTTATTCAGAGATTGACAAATGTCAATAAATATTAACTCACATGTTATCAATATTGCATTTCCTCTGTTATCTTAGAGATAAGCGTGTAGGTGTCACTTTGTACTTACTGCGTTCATGACTGAGTGTATGCTTGTACTTACTGTGTCGGCGACTGTCTGAGTGTATTCTGATACTGACGGTGTTCGTGACAGTCTTATTTTGAAGTCATTTCTTGGATCACGTCTCCGTCTTGAACAGATTCTGTTTATTCACGATGTGTGCGAAATTTTAATCATATCTTTTTCCCCAGGTAGCGTCATGATGGAGATGTCTTTTAAGGAGATTAATCATTACATATTAATTTATTCTAAGGAAACATGATTAATGATGGACTGACGATTCTGGTTAAGACATTCCTTTGTGTCTCTCCGCAGTTCTGATGAGACACAAAAGTTGCATGAACCACAGCTGTTGTGTTATGCATTGCATACAGTGTTCTCATGTTTTTATGTAAAAACAGAAAGAAAAAACTCTAAATCAGGAAAACGACGTAATAATCGTTATCCTCTGGTCATCTGTTGGTAAGTATTACCCCTGGCCGTCTGTTGATGGCTGTTACCTCAGGTCATCTCTGGTAACTGCTACCTGTGGGTCACTACAGGTCGTCTCTGGTAACTGCTACCAGTGGGTCGTCTTGTCCATGAGTGTAACCTCTGGTCGCCTGTTGGTGAGAGTTATTCCTGGTCGTCACTGTTTACCTAACGGTTACCCTGTCTCTTCCCTGTGACTGTTGCTCCCAGTCGTCCCTGTAACACAGCCTCGTAGAGCATGGGGAGGTGGCAGTGGATGTCTGGGAGACAAAGATGGTAAGGAGATGGTCTGCTTGTATGGTTTCTCAGGTCTTTAACTCTAAACATATACCAGTTAAGATCTGGTGTCACAGCAGACGCTTCCACACAGTGAGTTTTCACATCACTACGTCAACGTTCGTTTAAAATCACACCAAAAAATGATTACGTCCAAAGGGAATTCCTTCAGCCCTGAAGTGTCCACCTTCCACACACAAGGATAGTCATATGTTGGATATTACACATCTGTACGATATCCACATCGACGACTTACACCGTACCCTTTGCCAGTCTTCCAGACGTATGATGTATACCTTTCCCATCTATGTAATGTACTTTCGCATCCTCAGCATCCCCATCCGCAACAATACACAGATAATCTGCTATGTTATTCCATCCAGAATGCATGAAAAGGGCTACTTTAACGTGATATTTCCCCAGCTGGTAGCCTCTGGCATTTCAACCTCGCTCAGATGCACATGTTGCCGTTTGTCGGTCATGTTTTTTTGCGTGGCAGTTGTTATGTAAAAGTTTCGTTTATGAATTATGAAATTCTGACTATCGTAATTACAGTGAAATAGAGCATGATCTCTGGCATGATGCCTCATGCTAGGCAACACAAATATTGTTTTCCGTGTATTACAGTGTAAATATCCTATGTGTCAATTATTCATCATACTGATATTTGGTGATGATCTTTTGTTTCCCATCCACCCCCTTTTTCCAGATTATTACGTTTTTATGTTCATAAAGTTTTCAGTTCCTTCCTTGAAATAGAAGAGGAACTATTCTATTCCCCTTGGCGTTCGCTTGCACGTCCACTCCTTGGTGAAGTACCATTCTATTTCCCTCGACGTTCGCTTGCACCTCCACTCCTTGCTAGTTTTGCGTCCGAGTTTATTTTTTTTCAGCCACGTAACTACAGGATCGCTCCAGCGTTCCCCCTGCATTTGGTGCCTCAGACGCGAGCTTTGTGGTTGGAGATGACCTTTGATCTCCTTACGTTCCCTATAGGTACAGAATCAAGATTTTCCGGCATCTCGCTACCATTTTCAAAATAAGGCGGTGGATGTTGCTAGTTAGTGAGATGGTAAATAATGGAGACGATGCTACTGTTGAGTAATGATGGAGAGTACAAGTGGCGACCTGGGAGACTAGTCGTGTACCTGGTAACTGGCGCAAGACACAAGTAGTTCCTGTAAAGAAAGAAGCGATGGACATTGTTGAAGAGCAGTGCAACTAATTGTAATCGATTACTGAAACACTTGTAGGTAAAGAAAGATAATTGTTTAGGAGGGGATTACATTATTCATACCGTCTAATTACACTCAAGAGGGGAAAATAGAAAACTCTGAATTAAAAAAAGAAGACTATTCGCGTAATATTTCTGGATTAAAAAATGGCATATGATTGAGTGAATAGAAAATTACTTGGAAAGTTTTGACTTTCTTGTGTGTACACAAGACTGATGAATTTTGTTCAGCGCTCTCTCTCCTCATCTCTCTCTCTCTCTCTCTCTCTCATCCTCCTCTCTCTGCAGACAAAAAGTACCCAACTAAATCATTACCCTCACAAAATTTGCGCCCTGCGAATCTCCCCAAGGGCAAAAAAAAAAGAATGGTAACTTTTTCCCCTCGTTTTTGCCCCCCCAAATTTGGGCAAGGCCCGCTTCAGGATTTTAAAGAGATGTAACAAAAAAAAACTTTACGGAAAAATATGGGAATATAAAACAAGGAGTTACAAACAAAAAACTGAGGATGAAAAAGCAGATGGAGGCACGTACAAATGAAAAAAATTTTTCCATGGATTTTTAACCCGGAAATTTTCCTGAACCTCAACGACAGAATGATACAAAAAAAAGGGAAAAAGGGTTTTCCCTAGGCCCACCTGAGTGAGCTGTTTATCAGATCGGATGAAGACCAAAAATCAGATGCAAATTACTTAAATATAATTTACAAAAGGATAGACAAGAACCCGATGAAATTCAGCGAAGAGAAATTTGACGAAATAAATCGTGGAGTGATTAACATGACATGACTGACACTACATGAAGTTCCAGCAGTGAGAGAGAGATGCAACGTGAAGCGACCGTCAAGCATTTATTAGGATCCACTGTGACTGAAACGCTAGAACTCAAACATCGACGAACTCTCTAACCTCCCATGTCCTTCTCGACAATATTGATCTGACATATTTGAAAAAAAAAAAGGTTTTTCTGTTCTTCCAAAATTCATAAATACTTTCCCTCGTCTCCTCTTTATCCCTTTCATTAATGTTTCTTTATATCAATCAAGACTCAACAGTGATGTGAACTTTTGACCGAGGCTGGAGCCTCCAACGTAAAAGACATATATATATATATATATATATATATATATATATATATATATATATATATATATATATATATATATATATATATATATGTAATGTGTGGTTCGATGCTGAGAGCTTCCGCCACAAGAGGCAGAAAGCATGTGAGGTAAACGTTGACTGTATAGATAAGATGCTAAATTAAGTTGTGATATGTTGTTTGTTAAACGACTAATGAGACCGATGTAAGAAATAGTTAGAGCGAATATCGAAACGTTTCACAAATCGATATAACAAGACATGATCTGTCAGAAGAAGCAGAAGGAATTGAAATTCTGTAACCTATAAAGATCAAGGTAAGAAAAAAGAAATACATGAGAATCTACACATGGCAGCAAGTTGAGGGCATCAGGACCAATATGCTCAGTCTTGCACCTCAGCAGAGAAGAAACATGTAAATCAATTCTTCAATAATCAACGAATTTTTCTTTCATATTTGCCATCTCCCGCCTCAGGGAGGTAGCGCCAAGGACACATGATCGAGTCCCTGGGGATAAATCCTTGCTTGACTGCTCCCTCTTTTCCCTCTTTTGAAAAGTAATAATACAGGAAGGGAAGGATTTCCAGTCTCCTGTTCTTACTCATTTTAGTCGCCTTCTACAGACCTATATACCATTATACATCCGATTTACTGAATGAGTTTGAAGACGATATATATTGAATGTAACCTATAGGATGTGTGTGTGTGTGTGTGTGTGTGTGTGTGTGTGTGTGTGTGACTGTGTGGCTGTAGTGGATGGTGTGGCACCTACGAAGAGATAGTGAGGCTGAGGCGTCTGGTGGCTGACTCATCCTATGGAAGTGGGAGACTTGAAGATTGTCGTTGTATTGTGGCTGTACATAATGTGGCTGTACCTTGGCCTTGACAGCATATGATGTGGTTGTATCTGGCTCAGGATTGGGTACCGTCGTGCTCAAGGGTCGCACCCTCCTGCTCAAGGGTTGTACAGTCGTGCCCCAGAGTCGTTCTCAAGGGTCGTCTTTTCGTGCTCAAGGAGTCATTTTTCTCTAATGTTTATTCAGAGATTGACAAATGTCAATAAATATTAACTCACATGATATCAATATTGCATTTCCTCTGTTATCTTAGAGATAAGCGTGTAGGTGTCACTTTGTACTTAATGCGTTCATGACTGAGTGTATGCTTGTACTTACCGTGTCGGCGACTGTCTGAGTGTATTCTGATACTGACGGTGTTCGTGACAGTCTTATTTTGAAGTCATTTCTTGGATCACGTCTCCGTCTTGAACAGATTCTGTTTATTCACGATGTGTGCGAAATTTTAATCATATCTTTTTCCCCAGGTAGCGTCATGATGGAGATGTCTTTTAAGGAGATTAATCATTACATATTAATTTATTCTAAGGAAACATGATTAATGATGGACTGACGATTCTGGTTAAGACATTCCTTTGTGTCTCTCCGCAGTTCTGATGAGACACAAAAGTTGCATGAACCACAGCTGTTGTGTTATGCATTGCATACAGTGTTCTCATGTTTTTATGTAAAAACAGAAAGAAAAAACTCTAAATCAGGAAAACGACGTAATAATCGTTATCCTCTGGTCATCTGTTGATGGCTGTTACCTCAGGTCGTCTCTGGTAACTGCTACCAGTGGGTCACTACAGGTCGTCTCTGGTAACTGCTACCAGTGGGTCGTCTTGTCCATGAGTGTAACCTCTGGTCGCCTGTTGGTGAGAGTTATTCCTGGTCGTCACTGTTTACCTAACCGGTTACCCTGTCTCTTCCCTGTGACTGTTGCTCCCAGTCGTCCCTGTAACACAGCCTCGTAGAGCATGGGGAGGTGGCAGTGGATGTCTGGGAGACAAAGATGGTAAGGAGATGGTCTGCTTGTATGGTTTCTCAGGTCTTTAACTCTAAACATATACCAGTTAAGATCTGGTGTCACAGCAGACGCTTCCACACAGTGAGTTTTCACATCGCTACGTCAACGTTCGTTTAAAATCACACAAAAAAATGATTACGTCCAAAGGGAATTCCTTCAGCCCTGAAGTGTCCACCTTCCACCCACAAGGATAGTCATATGTTGGATATTACACATCTGTACGATATCCACATCGACGACTTACACCGTACCCTTTGCCAGTCTTCCAGACGTATGATGTATACCTTTCCCATCTATGTAATATACTTTCGCATCCTCAGCATCCCCATCTGCAACAATACACAGATAATCTGCTATGTTATTCCATCCAGAATGCATGAAAAGGGCTACTTTAACGTGATATTTCCCCAGCTGGTAGCCTCTGGCATTTCAACCTCGCTCAGATGCACATGTTGCCGTTTGTCGGTCATGTTTTTTTTGCGAGGCAGTTGTTATGTAAAAGTTTCGTTTATGAATTATGAAATTCTGACTATCGTAATTACAGTGAAATAGAGCATGATCTCTGGCATGATGCCTCATGCTAGGCAACACAAATATTGTTTTCCGTGTATTACAGTGTAAATATCCTGTGTCAATTATTCATCATACTGATATTTGGTGATGATCTTTTGTTTCCCATCCACCCCCTTTTTCCAGATTATTACGTTTTTATGTTCTACAAAGTTTTCAGTTCCTTCCTTGAAGTAGAAGAGGAACTATTCTATTCCCCTTGGCGTTCGCTTGCACGTCCACTCCTTGGTGAAGTACCATTCTATTTCCCTCGACGTTCGCTTGCACCTCCACTCCTTGCTAGTTTTGCGTCCGAGTTTATTTTTTTTCAGCCACGTAACTACAGGATCGCTCCAGCGTTCCCCCTGCATTTGGTGCCTCAGACGCGAGCTTTGTGGTTGGAGATGACCTTTGATCTCCTTACGTTCCCTATAGGTACAGAATCAAGATTTTCCGGCATCTCGCTACCATTTTCAAAATAAGGCGGTGGATGTTGCTAGTTAGTGAGATGGTAAATAATGGAGACGATGCTACTGTTGAGTAATGATGGAGAGTACAAGTGGCGACCTGGGAGACTAGTCGTGTACCTGGTAACTGGCGCAAGACACAAGTAGTTCCTGTAAAGAAAGAAGCGATGGACATTGTTGAAGAGCAGTGCAACTAATTGTAATCGATTACTGAAACACTTGTAGGTAAAGAAAGATAATTGTTTAGGAGGGGATTACATTATTCATACCGTCTAATTACACTCAAGAGGGGAAAATAGAAAACTCTGAATTAAAAAAAGAAGACTATTCGCGTAATATTTCTGGATTAAAAAATGGCATATGATTGAGTGAATAGAAAATTACTTGGAAAGTTTTGACTTTCTTGTGTGTACACAAGACTGATGAATTTTGTTCAGCGATTTTAGGATGGATGAGGAGAGTGCGTGAGAGCAACTCGTGGCATGAGGGATGGTGGGATCAGTGCAAGGGTGAGTGAGATGGTTAGTGGGGTGAAAAGGGTGTTGGAACAGTGCAGAGATGTGTGAAATCACCTTAGCCAGTTACCAGTACATAACCGGGACAGACATTAATCACACCATGACTGGCTTAATCATTGATTAGTATGTGACTGAGAGAGTCAATGATCGCTGCATGACCTTACTTCAACGAAATTGATGATTAGTAATAATTTGCCATGAACGACATATTTGCCAGCCTCTCTCTCTCTCTCTCTCTCTCTCTCTCTCTCTCTCTCTCTCTCTCTCTCTCTCTCTCTCTCTCTCTCTCTCTCTCTCTCTCTCTCTCTCTGTATATATATATATATATATATATATATATATATATATATATATATATATATATATATATATATATATATATATATATATATATATATATATATACCCCCAGGTATCCCTGGGGATAGGGGAGAAAGAATACTTCCCACGTATTCCCTGCGTGTCGTAGAAGGCGACTAAAAGGGGAGGGAGCGGGGGGCTGGAAATCCTCCCCTCTCATTATTTTTTTTTAATTTTCCAAAAGAAGGAATAGAGAAGGGGGCCAGGTGAGGATATTCCTTTAAAGGCCCAGTTCTCTGTTCTTAACGCTACCTCGCTAACGCGGGAAATGGCGAATAGTTTGAAAGAAAGAATATATATATATATATATATATATATATATATATATATATATATATATATATATATATATATCCTTCTCTTCTCAATTGTTTCTTAATTAAAGTTACTCATGTTCAGACTCCCACAATTGACTGCACAGAAGTACCCACAACAGTGATCTGTATCATGGCTACGGAACTCTTATTTCCTAATTCATCTTCTCAGGGAAATTGTTTAACTCAGTTTTCGCGACAACATCTCGACTTTGAACATCACATCCACTCTTATCCGTCCTCATTTCCTACACAATGAAACGCAGACATTACATTATCGCCTCTTTTTTTCAACTGATGTATCCTATCTAACATTCTCATCGTCTACTTTGCTGTGTGTAAAGATAAGATCTAATAATGACGGTGTATCAGCCTTTGTGTGTGTGTGTGTGTGTGTGTGTGTGTGTGTGTGTGTGTGTGTGTGTGTGTTTAGCAAACCACTGCGGTACCCCTGCTATATACATGCAAAAAACAGATAGAGGCATCGATCCAGAAAAGGTCACAATGCTAATCTAACGCAGCTCAGCTCTGGGGAATGGGTTGCCAGGCAGCGCTCATGACACTCAGCGCACAGCCGTGAGACCTCTTGTTGCTATGCAGCTCACACAATAGCTAACGCTCAGCTGTGGAAATTGGCTGCAGTAATTACCCAGTTCTAGATTGACAATACTTTCGTCCTCTTGTCCGTTGGCCTACCCCGAATGAGTGGGTGAGACACGTTCCGAATATTGGAGTAAATAGGTAAGCAGAAGGATAGGCAGAATGGGATAGATAAGTGAAATTGGGATGAAGATAGGATGCATTGATGAATACACGAACTGCAATGACTAGCTCAAAAATTGAATGATGGTGGACTTTCACGTGACTGCAGAAAAGACATGAACAAAAGATTTCAGTGATTAAGGTGATTCTATGAGAAACGAGTTAGTCCTGCCTCGTATAACATTTACATAATTAAGAGCCACGTCTGCAAACATCTATGTGCTCAGATTAATTTCATTTACATTTTTGAGATGATTGGTAATTGGAATCTGAGTAGATTAATCTAACTTAATGTATTCAGAATTAATTGTTAATGGATTTGTTCGTTGTTTTTGTAATGGTAAGAAAAGTGCGACAGATATAGGGAGACTAAATGATTATATTAGTTTACCACTAAAAAGAGAAAACGTGTCCTAGAAAAGAAAACGAATCATTTCCTATAGCTATCCTGAACTACTAATTTAATTATTTACCCCCACCTAAACTGGTGCTGCTACGATCCTCATTTGTAACTACCAATTAGATAATAGTTTATTGTTAGTGATTGAGAAGTTAGAATTACTTATTGTTCTTGAAACATCTTCCAATGATATTTTTCGGCTTTGTAAGAGTTTCTATATTTTTCACTTAAACCTAACAATGTCAAGTGTTCGAAAGTGTTCTGAAACATTCTTCCTTTTAACTTAAAACCATATGATATTTTTTCATTACTTTGATACACAGCTTTTATTGAAGAGCTTTGTGTTTTCCTCCATATATGATAACTGGATACTTTTCCATGTGTCTGTCTGTCTCTTTGTCGTCCTCTACGCTCCCGTTTATGTGTGAATCAGTCCAATGTATGGCAGGTATATGTACGAGGTGAGACTCTGGAGGGAAGCCCCATCGCTTAGGAAACAAATGAGCCCAATCTAAGCCAGCCCTGCGGGGTCTCCACCATCGCCGCAGGCCCCCACAGGTCCCCGTAACTCAACACCGAGCGTAAGGTCCCCACGTTGTGACGCATCTCGTGGATCAATGAAACTGTGAGACGGTGTTGTGTGCGTAAGGCGGGCGGGTGGAGTCAGAATGAGTAGACATGTCAGTCTGTTGTCTGTGAAGAAATCGAGTCAATGTAGCCAAGTAATCGAGTGACGTAGGTTTATAATTCATGATTAACATCAATTAATCATGTTTAGAGTAATGGACACCAGGTAACCACATCAAAAGTGATATATGGGTGAACCTCCATTGATATCGCATGGGTAACTTGAGTGTATGAGCAAGGCTTGTGGGTATTGAATGGGGAGTTTGACGAGGTAAACTTGTACTGACAGACCCATCATAGATTAATCTTGGTCGTCTACCTCATCACTGATCTCTAGCTTGAGGACCGAGATTAGTCTACGGGAAGAGTTGATCAATGACTTACCTCTGGCTCAGCCATGACTCATGGTTGAGTCAGGGAATTGTCAGGGGACTGATGGTCAGAGGGACACTGCTGTGGGGACTGAGGGTCAGGGGGACGCTGATGTAGGGACTAATTGTCGGGATGGGTACTGGAGGAGGGGGTGACTGCTAGGGGGACACTGATATGGTAAGTGACTGTCAGGGGAAGAACACTGGTGAGGGGACCTACTATTAGGGTGTTCACTTGTGTGACTGTCAGGGGGCACTGGTGTGGGGACTGGCTGTCCGGGGGCACTAGTGCGGGGACTATCAGGGGAACACAGACGTCGGGACTGATTGTTGGTGGTAAAGTCACTACGTGGAAGAGGGACACAAGAACCCTATAGCTGGTCTAGTAATAACCATGGCAGAACCAGCCATTCTAACATCTTCCGAAGCCCTCACCTCACGGTTAGCCTTATGTTCCCCCGTCCGACGTACAATTTCCCGGGTCTCGCTCTCCAAGGCTTCGACCTTTAATAATGCCGAGGAAATATGGCATTCCTCAGGTACATCCGGGCGAGTTATTACCCAGATATTGAACACGTCCTGATCAAGTGTAGTGTGGGGTGGGATGAGAGCAGGGAAGCCCCGGCCTCTCCACACTTCATATTGACGATCCAGACTGGAGCCTCCTCGACGGCCGAGCTGGATGGAGGAGCCTTTGTGGCTTAAGGCCTATATACCGTCTTCCCTTTGTCCAGATTCTCCTTCTTGTGTTTTCCTGTTAGGCCTACATCCTCCCCCCCCCCCCCTCCCTCTCCCACTCATACCTCTCAACACACACGCCAGCGCGCGGGTCACTGAGGCCGAGCGGTGAATGACCCCCATCATGACGTCATCAAGATAAATCACCATGAATATTTCTTTACTTATGAAATATTTTCCGTCATGCCGGTTTGTGGTGGTCTGTACGAGCTCGGATGGGATCATTGTGGTTATGCCAGCGAGCTGCAACGTAGGGATGAGGGATCTCTGGTGGGATGAGGAGACGGTGATGAGAACCATACGGTGGCTTCTCCCTGTAACTCTCACATGAGGTCCAGGTGTTGGTCGGAGAGAGTCAGGAGGACCAATGTGCTCAGTGCCCCATGATGGATGGTGTGTGAGTGATCGAGAATGATCTTATATAAGGTTTTCTGCAGCTATAGTTGTGTGGAGGACGGGGAGGAAGACCAGGCAGGGGAAGCGTAGGTGAGTTGGGGAAGAATCAAAGTTATGCAAATGTTCTGAAGTTCAGGGTTAGAGAGTCCATATGTTCCAGTCTACAGGTAGTGTAGAGGTGTAGAGACAAGGACTGGAAGATCTGATAATGGTTTGACCTTTTCATTTCATCTTTGTGTGTCGTCCAGAGTGACACCAGGAAGCTTGGTGGACTGAACAACCTGAAAGGGAGTGGGGCCTGGTAAGGCAATAGAGTACGTGTGTGTGTGTGTGTGTGTGTGTGTGTGTGTGTGCTCGAGATGTCTGGTACAAACTGCGGCTTAGTGACCAACAGAGCAGACAGGAGCCATGAGATCCAACATCAAGCAAGCACACCAAACGCGCAATGTACAGTACGTCATAAAGGTCCTGGCATGGTGCTCACCTGCCCTCCTTTGGGATCCTCTTGTTCAGGAGGATGATATCCTGCAGGATACTGGCACCGAACTCGTAACCTCCCGAGCGTACGACCCGAGACCACAATGATATGACCCTTTGACCTGACTATTAATGGTCAGGTCAAAGGCCAGACCATCATACCCAAAAGTCGTACTGTCGTGTTCAAGGGTCGTACCTTCATGTTTGCTCTTAAACAATAAAAAAAAACTTAGTTGTTTATAGACACTCCATCGTTCACCCGCGTCCACAAACTTAAAAATTCTTACAGACTGTTGAGTTTTCTCCTTGTTTATGACAGTTTGTACCCCCACGTGATGTGGAGGGAAATTACCCACTACTCCTACCACCCATGAGCAAGGCTGTGGCGTATAGGATCCAGATTATTTGCGTCCTTTAGACCATGATTAAATTTTGTGTATAGTCCTTCTAACGAAGAACTACGGTCACTGTAAGTTAGATATCAATATGATTACCATGATAGGCCTTGAGAATAATCAGGTTTTGGATATTTTAACTCTATTATAAGAAGACGCGACCTGAATGTTGGCATCAAAGGACGGCATCCCGTAACGAGGGAAAGATGCGAGACTCACTTTATTTTTCCCAGGAGGAACGTGAGGGTCAGTGCTGGGGCCGGGAGCTGATCCAGGTGGTCTCCTCTCATGGTCTGTGGAGGGGACTAGAGCTGGCCCAGTTGATCCCCTCTCATGGTCCGTGGAAGCGACTCAAGCTAACCCAAGCGATCCTTTCTCATACACAGTGACGGTGTATGGCGTGTGGCTGTATACCGTATTAGTTCGGTGTTATTACCTCAGCGATCAGTATTGTCCTGTGGTATGCTCAGTATGATGGATCATACCCGGCGCAGCTCAGCCGTTAGTGCCCTGAATGAGGTACGTTCATCGTATCTTTTATGCTGTCGTAATATTGATGACAGGGAGAAAGATGAGAGTTTCCCCTTCCCTAGGAGGCGCCTGATGGGTCCACCGCTTTAACCTGAACTCGCCCTTTCTTTATCCCCTCCTCCCATATTTCTTGGAACCCTCGAAGACCTGAGTCGTTTTAGTTCATAATTTACCGTCACTTCGAAATCCCAGATCCTCACTTGCCTTCACCTCTAAGTCCTAGGTCCTCACTTGCCATCATCTCGAAGTCCCACGTCCCCATTTGCTATCAGCTCGAAGTCGTAAGTCCTCACTTGTCATCAACTCGACCCCCCAGGTCCACACTTACCGTCACCTCCAAATCCTGAGTCATCACAGTCTCAACGTTTGGTGCGAGTAGTTTAACGTTTATGACGACGTAAGAACGTTTATGACGAGCCTCAAGTAGCATAGGGAGGACGTGGTTTCCTCCCGCAGGAGGAGGGGGAGCAGGTGGGGCGCTTCCTCAGCTCAGCAGCGTCTGGGGCTGGACACGCGACGGGGCTCATACATTCTTGGGGTGTCGTGACCCCTGCCGGCTGGCTACCTCAACCCCATACCTGCTCTCTCTCTCTCTCTCTCTCTCTCTCTCTCTCTCTCTCTCTCTCTCTCTCTCTCTCGTCCTCCTTACTTTGCTTTCTTTTCCTTATATACTCTTTTCCATATACTTTTTGCTTTCTTTTCACCTCTCTTCACTTCTCTCTTCATTCACTTCCCTCCCTTATCTTCTGTTCTTGCCGATTACCATCATTTTCATCCCAACCAATCCTTTACATTTCACATTTCCCCTTCATCACCTCTTCTCTTACCCTTCCCGTACCTCCAACCTTCACCCTACACTCCTTCCCAGACCTGGTCCACCGTGTCTCCACATCCCTCAGTGGCTATATGCCAAGCTCCTCACAGCTCCGGTGTGATCTCTTGTTGCCAGCTCATGACCTGCCCGTCGAATCGATGCAGTAAACCTCGGCCCTTCCCTTCTCCATCACTACCTTCCCCACCATCAGTATTTCCACTACCACGCTCCGTCATCACAACTTCCTTCCATCTCCCATCATTGTCTTCGTGTCATCACCACTTCCCTCATCTTGCATCAACTCAACGTCTGCTGCCCTCAGCATATCACCAGCAGCCCCCACCATCCTCCAGGGACACCAGTAACCTTGTCTCTCGTGCTCACACCTCCTCCAGCGTTCCTGGGAACCAACAGTATTAGTTAAGGGAATGGCTAAACAGAGAGGCGCTACTGTGCTGCCAACGCCTGATGTCTTTGAACTTACGTGGCCGAGCAGCCTACAAAGCAAGAACCAACATTTGAGTAGTAGCTTAATCTTGGGACTTAATGTAGATCCTTTCCAACAGCTGACGAAAGCGGACCTCAGCTGGTTCCTATGAATTTCACCCAACAGAGCAAGATGGCCTGGGGTACGCTTCATAGACAACACACTTCTCTGTCGTCTTGACCATAGACCAGCCAGTTGGTGAGGCACCTACGAACGGTGGTAAAGTCTTACTCCTACCCGTTACTATATGGCTATGTGTTGGAATTGATATTCCAGCCCAAATGCCTCAGGAGCTCCTTCTTTCTTTATGCGACCCCAGCAGCGCTCAAGAAGCCAGCCAGGTCCACTGGTCGGACACTATATGTTATAAAGTGTAGCGCTGTTGTTGGTGCGTGTATATGCCGATAGTGCAAGGCACCTGAGGATTAAGTGTTCCGTGTCTTTGTTCTGGTATATATACATATTTTCTCACAGAAGGTTGGTGTCTCCTAATTTATTACCAACCCTCATCTCCAGCAACTTCACGTTGCTTGCTTTGTGTGTACATAACTGTGACATCTGTTGGTCTGGATGTATCCCACGCTATTTAATCCACGGTTGAATCAACAGATAGTGAGCTGGTCTCGGTCAGGTTGTTTCTTGCTTATATCCCCGACCTGTAGTAGTGGTGATGGTCGTAACCCAGATGCACATCCTTAGTAAACACAGGATATGGGTGATTTCGTTGCCTTCAGCATCCTTCGTTGTCATCCTTGACCTTAAACAGTTTGTCCACGAACTAATTCGCTTCCTGGTCATCCTGGGTCCAGCACTCAAACAAACCCTGTTATCACTGCTCTCTCTCTCTCTCTCTCTCTCTCTCTCTCTCTCTCTCTCTCTCTCTCTCTCTCTCTCTCTCTCTCAGGTACCCTCTGACCTTTGATTCAGTCCAGCAACCTGCCTTGCACCTTCTATATTCAGACTGGTGCCCCATCTGACCTACGAACTCACTGGCCACACAGCAGGGGTGATGAGGATGAGCCCCGTCAGTTCGAGGTATGACCCCAGGTCCTGACCAAGGAACCTCCCTTGTGTTGAAGACATGACCAGGACCCTGGTCTTCGGGCCTGAACATGTCATCCCAAAATTGTCAGAAAACAGCCTCCCGTACTTGGCCCAACCAGTCATGAGGGCACGACCACCTGGGACGTGTTCACTCTGGACGTATCCCACCCAGCCTCGATGCATGTGAGGTGTGTAACCATCATCCCTACACCCTCACCCTCACTACACCCTCACCATCCCTACACCCTCACCCTCACTACACCCCCACCATCCCTACACCCTCACCCTCACTACACCCCCACCATCCCTACACCCTCACCCTCACTACACCCCCACCATCCCTACATTGCCACCATCGTCTTCAAGACCTGTCGTTGATGGCATTTCACCAGTGCGAAGCCATAACAATATTTTTTTCATTTCTCTCCACCCCTGGTCCCTGTGCCTGTCTGCCTGCATGTAGCAAGCGCTTGTTGTCCCTGGCAACAGCGGTGTAGCAGAGAGAGAGAGAGAGAGAGAGAGAGAGAGTGGTGGGTCGAGCATCGCGAGACATCGACCGAGTTGCAGCGCTGGGCACGCTACTGCATGAATTTCCTAGGATGAACGAGAGCATGGTCAGGCCCAGGATGAACGCGGGATGTACCGCGTCATAGAATGAACGAGGATATGTACAAGCACAGGATGAACAAGGAAGGGTACGGACAATAATTTCTCCAGGTGTGGATGAATGTGATCAGGACTATCTTAATCTGACTTGATGGAACGAGATCATATCAAACATACTCCGAGATCTTTCATCACTGTAACTTTCAGTCGAAGGAAGGAAGGAAGGAAGGAAGGAAGAAGGTCTATGACTCCAGGATATCGAGAGAGAGAGAGAGAGAGAGAGAGAGAGAGAGAGAGAGAGAGAGAGAGAGAGAGAGAGAGAGAGAGGGGTAGTCGGGGGCCAGCCTCCCAGTGCATCATTGAAACGATACAACAATTTTGTTGTCTCATATTATAGTATTGTCTTGGCCCAGGCCGGTGACGACGGGCCGAGACGTTGGCTGGATCTCGGCCCAGGATGGAGAGAGACTGAGACACTCTTGGCCCAGGTCGGGGACGACGGGCCGAGACGCTGGCCGGATCTCGGCCTGTCGACGCGATTTTCTTCCTGGCCGACGCTATTGTGTCACGTGACCCGGGGAGCCATTAACCCGCGATCATCCTAAACAAGGGAGTGAACTCCTTTCTCTCTCTCTCTCTCTCTCTCTCTCTCTCTCTCTCTCTCTCTCTCCGTCGAGAGCATTCGCTTACATTCAACCTAATCTTAACCCAACTTACAATTAAGTGGTGTGGTTATCATTAAGTTAACACGATTGGCCAATCTGAGGTTTAGTAATATCAATTATCAACGATTATCAGCGAGTGTAAGGGAGTCTGATTTCTTGGTTTCAGGAGATGACCAAGACATTGTTGATTCTAAATTCAACGTTTAGATCTTATTGGAAAATAAACGTAGTCACTTCATAGTGAGGCAGATAAAGCTCGAAATTTGCATCCGTTGGTGAACACTGGCAATTCTGTTCCATAATACAGGGTGTTGCAAAAATTCGGATTCAAACGCATGAATTTACTGCTAACCATAATTTCCACAACATTCCCAAATTTCATATCATAAACTGGCATACAGATGCCCATCAGGACACCGAATGCCAGTTTGACACACAGTTCAAACAGTCGTTGAACTTGAGGTATACATTGAACTTTGCCTATAAGTTCAGACTTGTTAAACACTCTGAACATCCCAGGCCTGCCATATGCGTATATATGACTGACGTAGAATCTGTCACATTTTGTAGTTTTCGTTGGTAAAGATGTATGACGCCCTGAATGTTTATCAATATATATATATATATATATATATATATATATATATATATATATATATATATATATATATATATATATATATATATAGACACCCAGTAGATACAGATAATCAGTAGCTATAGATAGTCAGTAGACTGAGATGGTAAATCTCGGCACCAAATCAGCTTTCAAAAGTATTGGACCAAAAGTATTCAAAGTTTTCAAGAGGGAAAGCAACCGGAGAGGTCAGAGAGGGAAGGGACCCGGAGGGGACTAAGGGAAAGGGACCTGGAGAGGACTGAAAGGAAGGAAACCAGGAGGGGACAAAGAGAAAAGGAGGACCAGAAATTACTAATAAGGAAGGAATCCAAAGGAGGACTACGAGGAAGGAGACCTGGAGGGGACTACGAGGAGGGGGACCTGGAGGGGACTACGAGGAGGGAGACCTGGAGGGGACTACGAGGAGGGAGACCTGGAGGGGACTACGAGGAGGGGGACCTGGAGGGGACTACGAGGAGGGAGACCTGGAGGGGACTAAGAGGAAGGGGACGCGTAGAGAAGCTTGTTCAATACTGTTCATGGTTGAGGGGGCGGAGGTAGACGGGAGGACTACACGCTTACCACGCCCACTGACGGATCCACTCCCTCAGGAAAGGGCGTGGGAGAGGAGGATGTGTGAGGTGGAGGGAAAGTGGTGGAGGGGCAGTACTGGTAGTAGTAGTGGAGGGAGTGTGTGGAGGAGGGACTGGTTGGTGCATGTCTGGTCCTCCTTGATCGATGCCCAGGCTGTCAGCGGCCCCACACCATCTTGTTTATGTTCACCAGGACACTGCCCACCATCACCAGGACACTGCCCACCATCACCAGGACACTGCCCACCATCACCAGGACAGTACTGGACACTGCCCACCATCACCAGGACAGTACTGGACACTGCCCACCATCACCAGGACAGTACTGGACACTGCCCACCATCACCAGTACAGTCCTAGACATTGCCCACCATCACAGGACAGCACTGGACACCGCCCACCTTGAGGAGGGCCGGGGTGGGCACCATGTGTGACTGGGTGGAGGGCGGCCGGGGTGGGCACCATGTGTGACTGGGTGGAGGGCGGCCGGGGTGGGCACCATGTGTGACTGGGTGGAGGGTGGCCGGGGTGGGCACCATGTGTTACTGGGTGGAGGGCGGCCGGGGTGGGCACCATGTGTGACTGGGTGGAGGGCGGCCGGGGTGGGCACCATGTGTGACTGGGTGGAGGGCGGCCGGGGTGGGCACCATGTGTGACTGGGTGGAGGGCGGCCGGGGTGGGCACCATGTGTGACTGGGTGGAGGGCGGCCGGGGTGGGCACCATGTGTGACTGGGTGGAGGGCATTAGTCACAACATAGTGTGAGGGGAGACACATTACGCGCCCCGCCCTAGCCACATGCTGGCCTCAGTCCAATGCGAAATGATTACGTGGGAGCGTGGCGGCGGCGGGTGTGTGTGCGTACTCCAGACCCGGAATCAATAGTTTTACTCTATCCCCAACTGCTGTGTTGCTGGGATGGAGTGCGGTTGGGACGCGCCTCGTCCGTGAGACATCCTCGTCTAGCCGTCCCTATTGCCTGCCAGGGCCCCCGCCGCCCTACACCCAACTACCACAAAGAAAAAAAAAAAGAAGTCTATCCCTAAGATCGAGAGAGTGAGGAAGAGATTCCTCGAGTTTTTTAGGAGTTCCATAAATTTCTGGCGAGACTCCAGGAATGAGGTGGGGTGGGGCCCCTTCCGTAGGAGGAGGAGGAGGAGGAGGAGGTGAAGGCTGTAACTGCCTGTACCCTACGACCTGACACTCAGACCGGCACGCCGTAGTAGTGCCAGCACCACCCTCCCCCACTTAGGCCCCCCTTACCCTGGTGCCAACACCCTCTTCCCTCCCATCCCCCCTTCCCTTCCCCCACCCAGTACCGTTCCCTCAGGGGTGTTTAAAGTCGCCCGTTCCAGGCCCGAAAAGAGTGATTCTCGTCCCTCCTTCACTAAGCTGGCTTCCAGCAACGTGGGTTGTGGCGGGTGTGAAGCCGACGCCCCAGGCCGCCAAAGGATGCCTCTGGTATGATTTTTTCCTCTCCAGTGTAAGTAACGTCGAGGATTCCAGTGGTCGTGGCTGGTGTACTCCCTCACCCCAGGAACACGGACGTGGCTGGAAAGCCGGCTCAGTGCCAGCTAAGAGCACTTGGCGTCCTCCTTCCATCCCTACCGGAAACACCTTCACACTCTTGCTGGATCTGGATCTCTCATGCCAGCTCCTCGCCCTACGTTTCTCTTTTCCCTTTTCCCCTGCTTTTATCCATCCTCTCTCTTCTCTCTTTCCTTCTCCTTTACATTCCTTTCCTCTTCTTTCCTCCGCATGACTTTTACTTATTCCTCTTCTCCCACCCTCTTTTCCTTATATCCTTTTCCTCAATACTATCTCCTACTCTCCCACTTTCTTCTTTTAACCTCTTTATCTTCCTACCGTCTTCACCGTTGCTACCATTACTATTCACGTCTACCGTCACCATTTCCCTACCACCAGCACTACCATTATCACCACCATTGACCATTCCCATAACACAGATGCCGAGATATAGCGCGACACAGGAGAGACTATACCATTTCTGCCTACCATGTGTTCTCTCCCTGGGTCCGTGCATACTCTGGTGTAGAACAGTTTATCGGATCAATAACGTTGCGTAGCCTCGAGAATTGTCTCCAGCATTTTCGTTCACGCGTACGTACCTGCTCCCTGCAGTTTGCTTGTGAACTTCAGCCACACCGGTCATGCAGTATGTTTCCTGTGGCAAATGAAAGATAGAGAGATGGGTTCCTGAACCCCAAGAGCTGATGATGGGTTATGTGGGCTTCATGTCTGCCATCTACCAGGGTCGTTAAGGTCGTCAGAGTCGGTTTATAATCACCCATCGAAAAAGATTTTTAAACACCTTCAGGAGTTAGAAATTATTGTAAGACCAAACACGCCTTCACTGTGTATGGCCCTATTGTTTGGTGTCTTTCTGGTCAGTGTAGACACCGAATGTGTACCCTGAAGGAAGAAAATGTGATCACACTATGGAAGGGGAAACTTCGTTATTTACCGTTTTCCTGCGTCAAGTCTTACGCATCATGTTTTCCATGATCAAGTTACATGCATTTGATTACTCTCGTAAGACACATATTAGGATGCCAGCTCTAGTTTGGTACTAAGCGGCCCATTTCTTAATGAGGAAAATAAAAGTTAGTTAAGAAAAAGGAGTTTTTCACGAAGAATGAAAAACTTTCTTCCCATATCATTTTCTTTTTTTTTTATAGGTTCACCCTATCAATAGAAGTTCAAATTACCGACACGCCTTGAAATAGAAGTAAGTGTAAAATTTATTGATAAGTTTTTCCTAGTTCCTCTGAGACGGGACGTGAACCATTAAAGAAAATTTCCATTGTTTTTATTGATAGATATGTTGAGGCGCTGAAATAGCATATTGGCTGCTCTCTCGTTATTTGTTGATTAAATGAACCAAGATCCAAAGTCATCAAAGACCCTGAAGAGCATTCTTCTCCAGAGGTTCTAGCGTCTCTGAACCAAGTAGAACAGAAGAGTTGTGGTTCCATGGTTCTTTGTTTTGTAATCTATGGCTACTACCTGTCGTTACCTGTCGTCCGCTGCATCACCATGATATTCTGAATTTCTTTTTCAGTTGCGTATCAGCCAAGTTGGATGCACTTAAAAAAAGTTACTGAAATTTAGTTAAACATTTGCAACAGTAGATGAATATTCAAAGGGATAAGTTTGCCCTAAATCATATATATATATATATATATATATATATATATATATATATATATATATATATATATATATATATATATATATATATATATATATATTTTTTTTTTTTTTTTTTTTTTATACTTTGTCGCTGCCTCCCGCGTTTGCGAGGTAGCGCAAGGAAACAGACGAAAGAAATGGCCCAACCCCCCCCCCCCCATACACATGTACATACACACGTCCACACACGCAAAATATACATACCTACACAGCTTTCCATGGTTTACCCCAGACGCTTCACATGCCTTGCTTCAATCCACTGACAGCACGTCAACCCCTGTATACCACATGACTCCAATTCACTCTATTTCTTGCCCTCCTTTCACCCTCCTGCATGTTCAGGCCCCGATCACACAAAATCTTTTTCACTCCATCTTCCACCTCCAATTTGGTCTCCCTCTTCTCCTCGTTCCCTCCACCTCCGACACATATATCCTCTTGGTCAATCTCTCCTCACTCATTCTCTCCATGTGCCCAAACCATTTCAAAACACCCTCTTCTGCTCTCTCAACCACGCTCTTTTTATTTCCACACATCTCTCTTACCCTTACGTTACTTACTCGATCAAACCACCTCACACCACACATTGTCCTCAAACATCTCATTTCCAGCACATCCATCCTCCTGCGCACATCTCTATCCATAGCCCACGCCTCGCAACCATACAGCATTGTTGGAACCACTATTCCCTCAAACATACCCATTTTTGCTTTCCGAGATAATGTTCTCGACTTCCACACATTTTTCAAGGCTCCCAAAATTTTCGCCCCCTCCCCCACCCTATGATCCACTTCCGCTTCCATGGTTCCATCCGCTGACAGATCCACTCCCAGATATCTAAAACACTTCACTTCCTCCAGTTTTTCTCCATTCAAACTCACCTCCCAATTGACTTGACCCTCACCCCTACTGTACCTAATAACCTTGCTCTTATTCACATTTACTCTCAACTTTCTTCTTCCACACACTTTACCAAACTCAGTCACCAGCTTCTGCAGTTTCTCACATGAATCAGCCACCAGCGCTGTATCATCAGCGAACAACAATTGACTCACTTCCCAAGCTCTCTCATCCCCAACAGACTTCATACTTGCCCCTCTTTCCAGGACTCTTGCATTTACCTCCCTTACAACCCCATCCATAAACAAATTAAACAACCATGGAGACATCACACACCCCTGCCGCAAACCTACATTCACTGAGAACCAATCACTTTCCTCTCTTCCTACACGTACACATGCCTTACATCCTCGATAAAAACTTTTCACTGCTTCTAACAACTTGCCTCCCACGCCATATATTCTTAATACCTTCCACAGAGCATCTCTATCAACTCTATCATATGCCTTCTCCAGATCCATAAATGCTACATACAAATCCATTTGCTTTTCTAAGTATTTCTCACATACATTCTTCAAAGCAAACACCTGATCCACACATCCTCTACCACTTCTGAAACCGCACTGCTCTTCCCCAATCTGATGCTCTGTACATGCCTTCACCCTCTCAATCAATACCCTCCCATATAATTTACCAGGAATACTCAACAAACTTATACCTCTGTAATTTGAGCACTCACTCTTATCCCCTTTGCCTTTGTACAATGGCACTATGCACGCATTCCGCCAATCCTCAGGCATCTCACCATGAGTCATACATACATTAAATAACCTTACCAACCAGTCAACAATACAGTCACCCCCTTTCTTAATAAATTCCACTGCAATACCATCCAAACCTGCTGCCTTGCCGGCTTTCATCTTCCGCAAAGCTTTTACTACCTCTTCTCTGTTTACCAAATCATTTTCCCTAACCCTCTCACTTTGCACACCACCTCGACCAAAACACCCTATATCTGCCACTCTGTCATCAGACACATTCAACAAACCTTCAAAATACTCATTCCATCTCCTTCTCACATCACCGCTACTTGTTATCACCTCCCCATTTACGCCCTTCACTGAAGTTCCCATTTGCTCCCTTGTCTTACGCACCCTATTTACCTCCTTCCAGAACATCTTTTTATTCTCCCTAAAATTTACTGATAGTCTCTCACCCCAACTCTCATTTGCCCTTTTTTTCACCTCTTGCACCTTTCTCTTGACCTCCTGTCTCTTTCTTTTATACTTCTCCCACTCAATTGCATTTTTTCCCTGCAAAAATCGTCCAAATGCCTCTCTCTTCTCTTTCACTAATACTCTTACTTCTTCATCCCACCACTCACTACCCTTTCTAAACAGCCCACCTCCCACTCTTCTCATGCCACAAGCATCTTTTGCGCAATCCATCACTGATTCCCTAAATACATCCCATTCCTCCCCGACTCCCCTTACTTCCATTGTTCTCACCTTTTTCCATTCTGTACACAGAATATATATATATATATATATATATATGTATATATATATGTATATGTGTGTGTGTGTGTGTGTTAGAATTAGATATCATTTTGTACCATGTTTCTCTACTCCTGAGTTATGAAGAACTGGACGTTGGTAAGAATCTGCTCATGTGATGTCGTCATTCCCTAGAAACAGTCGTCCCTGCAGTGGAGGAGTGACAGAGCCTGAGCCAAGGTATTGTACTGCCAGTCACATACAGAGCGTCCATCCGTCGATCCAGGATGTGCTACATTATCCTCAGTTGTCAGCTCGTATGTCTTTTTTTTTTCCCCCTAAATCTTTATATATGACGCACTGAAAGAAGGTAATTGATGGCGGCGGGCCCTTACTACTGATGTTACTGAAACCATTATAATCACAGGAACTACAACCATGGCCGTCGCTTGTAGCATATGCCTTTGTCACGTCCACTGATGATAGCCCACTTCTAACCACACCAATATTTACAACAGCATTCCCTCTCACCCGCAACACCACCATTGTACAGTGGTAAGTGTCATAATGCTTACTTCTCCCAGCAAAGGCCCTGTAATTACCACAACGACTGTTATTATCACAATCACCACTATTATAGCAACTACCACTACCTTTTACCCCTACAATTTTCACAGTGATCGTAGCGGCCATTTTCATCATCATCATGAACCCCCACTACGTATGATAACGTAGGAGGGACAGAACGCACGTAGGGGTGAAGGAAGCGGATCTCAGGATATAGGAAGGGGGTGATGAAATAAGACGTAGGGGCGGAGCCGAAGTGGTATTGGTGGGGAAAAAGAGACTTAACGTCTGGAATCATGTGTGTGACATCTCAAAGGGACCCTCGACAGTCTAGTGGACACAATGTCAGAAGGAGAAAAATGAGATTGAGTTTTGACATTTCTCGGGCAAGTTAAAGTTGCTAACAAGTGGAAGCGACTCATAGTGGAGGGCAGTGGGAGAGTGAGAGAAGACTGGATATACATACTGGCTTAGTAACAGCAACAGACCGTAGGGTCCCTTCGAGACAGTTTGTGATGGTGAAAGAGATATGAAGATCATAGATCAGTGTGGTAAGAGCAGATACACGTGCTTATTGAAAAGAGAAAAACATCACAAACTTTCTATGTAACCTAAGGAGGCGCAGATATTGTCACTCTTGGATTTGAAGCAAAATATTCATCGTCTATATCTAAACGTATCTATGGTACTACTTTGAGCTTCTCTAATTGGTAAATCATTTTGTGTGTTAATAATGTTGAAGAAAAAGTAGCATCGCCTCATACGAGGTAAGATGTTTGCCCACGAGTTTGTATGCATTACTACGTGTGGAATCACATGGATCTCTCCCAGTGTTGGTTGTCAGATCAAGATTCTCGAAGTCTTTGATAATTTTGGATGCCTGTATCAGATCACCACGTAACCTTCTCTTTTCTAAGTCAAATAGATTCAATTTGTTTAGTCTGCTCTCAGACGATTTGTCTCAGTTTGGGAATCATCGTGGTAGCTCGTCTCTGTACTCCCTCCATTCTGTCTATGTCTTTCCGAACGTGAGGTAACCAAAGCTGAACACAATATTCAAGTTGGAGACGGACGAGTGACTGGTTAAGAGTAAAGACAATTTCTCTGGACTTACATTCGAGTCCCTACTTATAAATCTAAGAATTTTGCTCACCGTTTTAACTGCTTCTGTGCACTCTTTAGATCACCAGCGATTATTATACTTAAGATATTTTCCTCATTTACCTGTTGCACTTCAACAGAATTCATACTGTGGCTTGCCTTTTCATCTTTACTTCATATATGTAAAGCTTTGTATTTATCAATATCAAAATTCATTTGCAGACAGTCAATATCTGTTGTAGATTTATTTCCCATCTTAGTATCATCTGCGAATGTTGATATCTTACAACGCAGCCCATTATCAATACCATTGATCTACCTGAGAAAGAGAACCGGTCCTAAGACAGATCCTTGTGGTACGCCACTTATTACGTTAAACATTCTTGGGGCTTGAGTATTGATCACAACTCTTAGTTTGCGGCCAGTTAACCAATTTCCTAACCACTGAAGTACACCCCCATCTGTACCATGTAATTCAACTGTAGTAGAGTGAGGAAAGGCTATAAAGAGAGACTGTTTATATATGATAGCATAGGTGGACAAGTGTAATCAACTGAACTAGTACATTCGTAGATTTCCAAAACAGTCAAAAGAGTCACACTTAATCCACTACACAAGACCTCCATCCATTGGTTAGGTTTTCCATATGTTTCACTCCACACACCCATCCACTACACTCCACACACCCATCCACTACACTCCACACACCCATCCACTACACTCCACACACCCATCCACTACAATCCACATTCGCTCACTACCCTTCAAGCCCACCCACTGAACTCTTCCCTCATCCACGCTCACCAGACACATCAATACGTTGGTCACTATAAAGAATGAGACTGATATCAAGTTTTGTAAAATAATAATGTTCAAAAACTGCCCCATAAAAAAATATGAATATATATGTTAAAAAAGAATCGTGAATTTCATGTGATGTTGGAAAGACTTTTTGTATTTTTGGTCTTTTTTATGAAGTGTTATTGATGAGGTTGGAACAGACTTGGCCTCATAGAGCGGAGAGTAATGAGGCACAGTGAGTCAGGGTGAACAGACGAGGGAGATTTAAAGATAATATAAGGATGAGTATATGAGGGAGAGTAGTGGGTGAGGATGAAGTTAGGTAGACTGAAAAGACAAGTAGTGTGAGTAGATAAGGAGGTAGAGTGAAAGATGAGATAGAATGTGTATATGTGTAAAGGTAGATAGATTTATGAGGAATGGTGATGCGAAAGCCCAGAAAAATATGTTATACACCACGTGAGAAGACTGTTAGGAGTGTGTGTGTGTGTGTGTGTGTGTGTGTGTGTGTGTGTGTGTGTGTCAATAGTTATGCTGACAAGTACTTACGAAGAAATTTTGACGAAAGGTAGGCTAACAAGAAGCGCTCACCGCAGTAAAATCAAGAGGTAAGAAGAATAAGCCATCATCCGCCCAGTCAGCCATCATCCGCCCACGCAACTAGCCATCATCCACCCATCATCCGCCCACCCAGCCACCATCCGCCCACCACCCACTATGAGAGCAGGGATGAGGAAGTCTCCAACGATTACCTTAATACCGCGGGTGGTGTAACGTCCTGATTCAACGTGGAAGGTTGGCAGGCCATTACCCTGATTGGAACTGGGCTCAGCCTTGATCAGGGCAGTCCAGGTCCATCCTGGCCAGGGCAGGTCAGGTCAGGTCAGGAACACTTGGTGTTTGGTGTTCGAGAGATACAATCTTGACCTGTGAGTGTTGCTCAGGGAGGCATTTCCCTGATTAGGGGCAAGTGTGAAGGACGTTAGCGGCAAGTCTCATTACCCTAAGAGGAAGGCAAACCCTTCACTTGCTTAGGTGTGTATAGAGTGCGTTATCCTGACTGGTGTGTGACGCTGAGCGGTGCAAGTTGACAGAGACAAAGTAGATGGTGTAGCAGGAGTTTGTGTAATGTCACCATGGCTGTTTGATTTGTTCATAGATGGGATAGTAAGGGAAGCAACTTGCAAGGGCTTGGGAGAGAGGTGCAGGTCTGCAATCTGTCAGGGGTGAGGGAAGCCTGGAACTGAGTCAGTCGTTGTTTGCTGATGACACGGCCCTGGTGAGGTGTAGGTTAGCTTAGGAAGAATGAAGATGGTACAGACATTTTTGAGCTCAATTGTTGGGATGCTAAGTAGTTTCAGTCTGTGGAGGAGGTACAGACGGTATGAGGAAGATTTGATCATCGTGCTGACATAAGTCCTCCAGGTTGAAACCATGGTCTATAGTGACACCAAGAAGTTTGAAGTCTCTGACTACCCGGAGGATGTCAGGGCCTTGTGCAATGTTCGAGAGGAGGCCGTTGCCTGCGCCCAGTTTGGTGTGCATCATCATGATGTTCGTGTGGTGGATCGTGACGTCTTTGGCCATAGTCCACTCCTGAGGGTTGTGGATAATGTCCTGAAGTGCACTTTAGTCAGAAGGGCTGTTGTTGATGGTGATGCCAAAGGTGGAGTCGTCTACGTACTCCAGCGGTGGTTTTGCGTCCCTCAGGACGTCACTGATAAGGATGAAGAAGCACAGCGGCCACAACTTGGTGCCCTGTGGTGCATCGCAAGTTAGGGGTAGTGAGGTCGAGGTGGCTCTCCTAAAGCGGACGGTTTAGTGTCGCCCAATCAAGAGGTCCGCCAGTCACGAGACGAGGCACCCACGTCGTCCCAGGTCGACGGCTTTCTTTATAATGTTATGGTTAAGTCGAAAGCCTTAGTGAAGTCTACGAGGGTTAGTTCCATAGAGGCCTTGCACTTCATGTGTGTGTGTGTGTGTGTGTGTGTGTGTGTGTGTGTGTTTGTGTGTGTGTGTGTGTGTGCAGACGAAGGCCCGAATCTGCTAATATATCATCTAATCGTTTCTCTTTGTTAGAATTATATTTCACGTGTGTATATATACGTCGGTCGTTTACCCGAAGGCGTTATTGAAAAGACGGTAATCCAGTTATAAAATCTGGTCTTCACAGAAAGTAAATTAAACAAAAAAGTTTATTATCTTTATTCCGAACCCAGTGTGTTGTAGTACGCTACTAAGGACGAAGAGGTTGTGACTACAGACGCAAAACCCTGATGAAAGGTGGTGGGGTAACCATGAACAGGATATAACACGCGTGACCATGAACAGAATGTAACTCACATGACCATGGACAGGTTACATCTAAAAAGAAGAAAAATCAAGTGTTTTAGAATTAGGTAAATGTTTGAAACACAATAGCGAAGTAAAATAAAAAGTTTGGAATATGATTATATGGGATTACGTCTTTTATCTTTTTATTCTTTGAAGATCAAATTTCATTCTGTACAGAGGCTGGGCCGCAAACCAGGGCTGAAGACATGAAACTCAATTTTACAAGGTCGGGCAGGAGACCCATATACCCTGGAATGTAATATTTACTGACATAGACCATTCCATAACCTGGACATGTGGGTTTTTACAAGTTACATAATAGTAAGTGCAGTAAGTGAGCTTTATAGAACGGAAGTTAAGTGTAAGTGGAGTCTTACTTAAGAGACTTAGATTTTATAGCGATACCACAAGCGTTGCTCTGGCCTAGGAGACCCAACCCGATAATTCCTGAGTTTTTTAATATTCTGCAAAATATATTACACCAAAGTGGACGATTACAAGAAATTATTATAAAGATTTCCATAGCTCGGGGCAATCATCTTTTTTTTTTATATATACTTTCTCACATTTTCCCGCTTCAGCGAGGTAGCGCCTGGAACAGACGAAGAAAAGGCGTCATTCGCTCACATACATTCTCTTGACGTCATGTGCGATACACAGAAACCACTGCTCTCTAACCACATCCAGGCCTTACAGACCTTTTCATGGCTTACCCCGGACGCTTCACATGCTCTTGTTCAGTCCATTGACAGCACGTCGATCCCTGTATACCACACCGTTCCTATTCACTTTAGCCATGTTCCTCAGATTCTCTGAGACTGCATCCTTGATATGGTGTGGTACATAGTGGAAGGCTTGGTTAGATGTTTAGATGTTAGTTCTCTAAACCAGCAGCATGGTGAGGACCATCAACATCATGTTATAAACATCAACTAACAAATTCTACAACCTTATACATTCCCTCTTGCATATACAGTCTTTGTGTTGTGTTGCTTCATAGGATACAACAATCAAATCAGTGTAATGTATCATTTGTTCGCAGAACACGCCATTTATGTGATTCTATTTGTGTAATTTGAACAATTAGATTTGAATTGTTACTAACGAGGAAATTACTCAGATGATGGATTCTGTAATTGCTTAACTTTGGGTCAATAAAGATGTCCCAATCGGGCTGTTGTATTCCACTTGCCTTGGTCCTGCTCTTTAGAGTCAATCTTTTTTTTTTTTTCGCTGTCTCCCGCGTTTGCGAGGTAGCGCAAGGAAACAGACGATAGAAATGGCCCAACCCACCCCCATACACATGTATATACATGCACGTCCACACACGCAAATATACATACCTACACAGCTTTCCATGGTTTACCCCAGACGCTTCACATGCCCTGATTCAATCCACTGACAGCACGTCAACCCCGGTATACCACATCGATCCAATTCACTCTATTCCTTGCCCTCCTTTCACCCTCCTGCATGTTCAGGCCCCGATCACACAAAATCTTTTTCACTCCATCTTTCCACCTCCAATTTGGTCTCCCACTTCTCCTCGTTCCCTCCACCTCCGACACATATATCCTCTTGGTCAATCTTTCCTCACTCATTCTTTCCATGTGCCCAAACCATTTCAAAACACCCTCTTCTGCTCTCTCAACCACGCTCTTTTTATTTCCACACATCTCTCTTACCCTTACGTTACTTACTCGATCAAACCACCTCACACCACACATTGTCCTCAAACATCTCATTTCCAGCACATCCACCCTCCTGCGCACAACTCTATCCATATATATATATATATCCATATATATATATATATGGATATATATGTATATTATATATATGTATATTATATATATGTATATTATCCCTGGGGATAGGGGTGAAAGAATACTTCCCACGTATTCCTCGCGTGTCGTAGAAAGCGACTAGAGGGGACGGGAGCGGGGGGCCGGAAATCCTCCCCTCCTTGTATTAACTTTCTAAAATGGGAAACAGAAGAAGGAGTCACGCGGGGAGTGATCATTCTCCTCGAAGGCTCAGAGTGGGGTGCCTAAATGTGTGTGGATGTAACCAAGATGTGAAAAAAGGAGAGATAGGTAGTATGTTTGAGGAAAGGAACCTGGATGTTTTGGCTCTGAGTGAAACGAAGCTCAAGGGTAAAGGGGAAGAGTGGTTTGGAAATGTCTGGGGAGTGAAGTCAGGGGTTAGTGAGAGGACAAGAGCAAGGGAAGGAGTAGCAATACTCCTGAAACAGGAGTTGTGGGAGTATGTGATAGAATGTAAGAAAGTAAATTCTCGATTAATATGGGTAAAATTGAAAGTTGATGGAGAGAGGTGGGTGATTATTGGTGCATATGCACCTGGGCATGAGAAGAAAGATCATGAGAGGCAAGTGTTTTGGGAGCAGCTAAATGAGTGTGTTAGCGGTTTTGATGCACGAGACCGGGTTATAGTGATGGGTGATTTGAATGCAAAGGTGAGTAATGTGGCAGTTGAGGGAATAATTGGTATGCATGGGGTGTTCAGTGTTGTAAATGGAAATGGTGAAGAGCTTGTAGATTTATGTGCTGAAAAAGGACTGATGATTGGGAATACCTGGTTTAAAAAGCGAGATATACATAAGTATACTTATGTAAGTAGGAGAGATGGCCAGAGAGCGTTATTGGATTACGTGTTAATTGACAGGCGTGCGAAAGAGAGACTTTTGGATGTTAATGTGCTGAGAGGTGCAACTGGAGGGATGTCTGATCATTATCTTGTGGAGGCTAAGGTGAAGATTAGTATGGGTTTTCAGAAAAGAGGAGTGAATGTTGGGGTGAAGAAGGTGGTGAGAGTAAGTGAGCTTGGGAAGGAGACCTGTGTGGGGAAGTACCAGGAGAGACTGTGTACAGAATGGAAAAAGGTGAGAACAATGGAAGTAAGGGGAGTGGGGGAGGAATGGGATGTATTTAGGGAATCAGTGATGGATTGCGCAAAAGATGCTTGTGGCATGAGAAGAGTGGGAGGTGGGCTGTTTAGAAAGGGTAGTGAGTGGTGGGATGAAGAAGTAAGAGTATTAGTGAAAGAGAAGAGAGAGGCATTTGGACGATTTTTGCAGGGAAAAAATGCAATTGAGTGGGAGAAGTATAAAAGAAAGAGACAGGAGGTCAAGAGAAAGGTGCAAGAGGTGAAAAAAAGGGCAAATGAGAGTTGGGGTGAGAGACTATCAGTAAATTTTAGGGAGAATAAAAAGATGTTCTGGAAGGAGGTAAATAGGGTGCGTAAGACAAGGGAACAAATGGGAACTTCAGTGAAGGGCGTAAATGGGGAGGTGATAACAAGTAGCGGTGATGTGAGAAGGAGATGGAATGAGTATTTTGAAGGTTTGTTGAATGTGTCTGATGACAGAGTGGCAGATATAGGGTGTTTTGGTCGAGGTGGTGTGCAAAGTGAGAGGGTTAGGGAAAATGATTTGGTAAACAGAGAAGAGGTAGTGAAAGCTTTGCGGAAGATGAAAGCCGGCAAGGCAGCAGGTTTGGATGGTATTGCAGTGGAATTTATTAAGAAAGGGGGTGACTGTATTGTTGACTGGTTGGTAAGGTTATTTAATGTATGTATGACTCATGGTGAGGTGCCTGAGGATTGGCGGAATGCGTGCATAGTGCCATTGTACAAAGGCAAAGGGGATAAGAGTGAGTGCTCAAATTACAGAGGTATAAGTTTGTTGAGTATTCCTGGTAAATTATATGGGAGGGTATTGATTGAGAGGGTGAAGGCATGTACAGAGCATCAGATTGGGGAAGAGCAGTGCGGTTTCAGAAGTGGTAGAGGATGTGTGGATCAGGTGTTTGCTTTGAAGAATGTATGTGAGAAATACTTAGAAAAGCAAATGGATTTGTATGTAGCATTTATGGATCTGGAGAAGGCATATGATAGAGTTGATAGAGATGCTCTGTGGAAGGTATTAAGAATATATGGTGTGGGAGGCAAATTGTTAGAAGCAGTGAAAAGTTTTTATCGAGGATGTAAGGCATGTGTACGTGTAGGAAGAGAGGAAAGTGATTGGTTCTCAGTGAATGTAGGTTTGCGGCAGGGGTGTGTGATGTCTCCATGGTTGTTTAATTTGTTTATGGATGGGGTTGTAAGGGAGGTAAATGCAAGAGTCCTGGAAAGAGGGGTAAGTATGAAGTCTGTTGGGGATGAGAGAGCTTGGGAAGTGAGTCAGTTGTTGTTCGCTGATGATACAGCGCTGGTGGCTGATTCATGTGAGAAACTGCAGAAGCTGGTGACTGAGTTTGGTAAAGTGTGTGGAAGAAGAAAGTTGAGAGTAAATGTGAATAAGAGCAAGGTTATTAGGTACAGTAGGGGTGAGGGTCAAGTCAATTGGGAGGTGAGTTTGAATGGAGAAAAACTGGAGGAAGTGAAGTGTTTTAGATATCTGGGAGTGGATCTGTCAGCGGATGGAACCATGGAAGCGGAAGTGGATCATAGGGTGGGGGAGGGGGCGAAAATTTTGGGAGCCTTGAAAAATGTGTGGAAGTCGAGAACATTATCTCGGAAAGCAAAAATGGGTATGTTTGAGGGAATAGTGGTTCCAACAATGTTGTATGGTTGCGAGGCGTGGGCTATGGATAGAGATGTGCGCAGGAGGATGGATGTGCTGGAAATGAGATGTTTGAGGACAATGTGTGGTGTGAGGTGGTTTGATCGAGTAAGTAACGTAAGGGTAAGAGAGATGTGTGGAAATAAAAAGAGCGTGGTTGAGAGAGCAGAGGAGGGTGTTTTGAAATGGTTTGGGCACATGGAGAGAATGAGTGAGGAGAGATTGACCAAGAGGATATATGTGTCGGAGGTGGAGGGAACGAGGAGAAGAGGGAGACCAAATTGGAGGTGGAAAGATGGAGTGAAAAAGATTTTGTGTGATCGGGGCCTGAACATGCAGGAGGGTGAAAGGAGGGCAAGAAATAGAGTGAATTGGAGTCATGTGGTATACAGGGGTTGACGTGCTGTCAGTGGATTGAAGCAAGGCATGTGAAGCGTCTGGGGTAAACCATGGAAAGCTGTGTAGGTATGTATATTTGCGTGTGTGGACGTGTGTATGTACATGTGTATGGGGGGGGGGGGGGGTTGGGCCATTTCTTTCGTATGTTTCCTTGCGCTACCTCGCAAACGCGGGAGACAGCGGCAAAGTATAAAAAAAAAAAAAAAAAAAAAAATATATATTGACACCTGTTATTAATGGTGAGAGAGAGAGAGAAAGAGAGAGAGAGAGAGAGAGAGAGAGAGAGAGAGAGAGAGAGAGAGAGAGAGAGAGAGAGAGAGAGAGTTTGCTCAACAGGTGAGAGTATACAGACTAAAAGAAGTAGTGTACCAGTTTTCTTTCCTGGCTATTGTGGTGGGGTAGACTGTGGTAATGTTGGCCGGGCTGGTGAAGTGGCACTTGTTTACTGTATCTGAGCTCTTACACCAGCTCTGACCGTGCCCAAAGTTGGCTGTAGTCAACACGCATGTTTCTTAAAATTGAAACCTCAAAATGTTTACAATATGCATGTAAAAAATAGGAGTTTAGGTTAGCCATATTCAAATCCGTGTTATATTTTCCATATCTCTATACATACTTGTCCATGTTATCAGATGTTATCAGAAAGAAAGAAGAGGTAGGACAGGGGAAGGGATAGTTTGAAAAGGAACAGAAGACTAGTGTGTATAGGTATACATTTTGTGATGCATGTGGGGGATTACATGGAAGTGTGTTTTTGGTGCCTTATTCATACTCCCCCGGCAGATGGGGGGGTATGTTTTAGTGTTGTATCTTTGTTTCTTTATTTACTAAGCCAGAGCTTAGTACATCGACGGATGACCGGAGTCTCCCTAGTTGCTCTGAGGCTTCCAGGGAACCAAGGGTGTTCCATGTCTGTATTGTTGTGCAGATCTGGGATTTGTCTGTAATGTATATGATCGTTGTCTTCAAGTTTCCGCCATACTTTTTGTGTTGCTTCTCTTAGGTAAGAACTGACTGGTTCCATCTTCAATCGTTTGTGCTGTTCTGCGCTGTTTCCAACGTAGGGCCATTTTTCAACTGCAGTTCATCGTACAGCATTGGTCTGTATCATCTGCATGCGTGATCTGGAGGCGAGGAACATTGGTATAAGTGAGGAAGTTAGGACAAGTATTATCATGGTCGTGACTATGTGTAAATTTTTGGTTCTCTGGAAGGTGTCTCATCTTTACTTGACTGACAGATATCATTTCTTCCAAGTTTGTTTGATACATTCTCCGTGGGTCCTTCAAGACCCCATGCTAAACACCAACTCTCTAAGTCCGTCTACGCCTAGCTCAGTTGATCTTAACATTGTAGAATAATCTTTGCTACTTTTGTGTCCTGCTCTGAGCATATGGAGACTTTGTGCCATTCTAAGTGTCTTTTGTTGTGTACTTGTGTAAGGTCTTATGTACCACAGGGTCTCCCTTACAGAGAAGAACTTAGAAGAACCCACAAAGCACACCATAAGGAAACATTATACCATCACCAAAGCCACCATTACTATCTACCTTAACATCCATCTCTACAACAACTACTCTACCACTACCACCACCGTAGTCACCACTGCCACATCTACCACCACCGCCACCACCACCACAGTTACGACTGCCACATCCACCACCACCATCACCACCACAGTTACGACTGCCACATCTACCACCACCACCACCACCACCACCACCACCACAGTTACGACTGCCAAATCTATCACCACCACCACCACCACATTACAACTTACACCACTACCACCAATAACAACACCACCATTACCACCATAGCTGCCACTACCACCACTACTTCCACCACTACCACCACCACTCCGCACACATGTCAAGTGGTGGCATGGGTGGGGAGGTTCTCTGGACTATGAATTCGTTCTTGAAGTGGTTTCTCCACGACTGGTCGCTCGTAATTACGTGTCAGAGTGTGTTAACCTCTTGGGCATGACGGCATGACCCTTGAACATGAATATACGACCCTTGAACATGACGATACGACCCTTGAACATGACGATACGACGCTTGAACATGACGATACGACCCTTGAACATGACGATACGACGCTTGAACACGAAGATGCGATCCTTAAACCTGGCTGTATGACTCTTGGGTTATGATGGTCTTGTATTCAGACTAAAAGCATCAGTTCAAAAGGTCAGATCATCATCATAACTTAGGTGCTGGCCCAACAGGTTAAGGTACAGTGGACTGCTAGTTACCTTATGGTTGTTTACGTTCAAATCTATACTTTGTCCCTGTGGCTATCTAGGAAAACTTGCTTCCCTCAAGCGTTGGCCGTATATTCACCCCTCTTAGTGAGTAGCATAAAGGTGTTCATCCGTCTAGACTACAGTTGAATCGTGACCATTACCCGTGATCCCTCACCGCCAAGGTGAGGTCCAGTCGTAATAGTTTCACCTCCGCAACTTGAGTTATGATTGGCTGTCAACCTAAGTATATAGAAATGGTTGAAGAATCACATCTGGAGAGCTTATCACAGAAGCTCAGTGCAAAACTAATGTTGCCATTTTCGACGTTATGGCCGAAGAAGTTCTGAGAATCGTGAGAGCACTGGGTGATGAACTTTGAGGATGATGCATTGTGAGGATGATGAATCATGAGGTCACTGGATGATGGACTGGGAGGTTATTGGCCAATGAATCGTAAAGTCATAGGATGTTGGACTTTGAGGTTGATGACCTCTGAGGTTACTGGACATGAACAGTGAGATGATTGGATGATGAACTGTAAGGTCACTGGGCAATGACATTTTGGCGTTGCGCGTCAGTTTTGACCCAGGGTCATATTGACCATTGTATCCAATACCATCTGAGTTTTAATACGAGACGAACGATTTGAGGAAACGTGATCCAGAACCAGGGCAAAGGAATGCAAGACTAGGATGAAGAATATTTAGAAATGAGAAACTGAATGGTAATGCGTACGAAAGATTGATTAATGAGCCAAGAATGAGTAGATGTAAGGGGTAATGGATCAAGACAATGTGGCATTGAAGGAGAGATAACTCAAGATTTTGATCATGCTGAAGAAAGCAGCGTCAGTGATCAACATAGTAATTACGTAACGTTACCAGATAGGAGAGTAAACGTAAACTTTGAGCAGACAAAGGTTTCTCCTCTGGAAACAAAGTAGCCTGGAACCCCCAGTGATGAGAGGACATGCCTCTCTTCAGTCATAGCCCAGAAAGGACACACCTGTAGGAAGAACATACCTTTAGGAAAAGTCAGAGGCAAGACTAAAATCCAACAGGATAAAAGCTTCAATATCTTTTTCCTAAATGGGTTCACAATATAAGAATCCTCACCTGGTGTTTGACTTTCGTCTTACAGTTCCTTTCTAACGAAAACCATGAGTTACCTCGTCTCTCTTGCGAACCCCGGCTGAGTGCCAAATGGTCTTGCCCAAGTTAGGATCCCTGGCCAGAGATCCTTTTCCTAACCTGATTTAAACAAACCTAACTTATCCTAACTTAACCTAACGAGACCGTTGGACCAACCAGCTAGGGAAGTAAGTCGCGCGTCCACTGACCCTCTTGGTGACAAATTGCCTGAAAGATGGTAAGAAGAAGAAACATACTGATCCTTTCTATATGTTAACTGAGACGGCTCGGCCAGTTTACCGACCAGCCCCTAAGGAAGAGTGAACAGACGGGTGGATTGTGGAGTATCTTGAAAGGTGAACAATGATGAACACAGTGAGCGGTGTTAGACCTCCCTCCTGTGTACACAAGGAATTCATGAAGGCTTCCTCAGGTCAATGTATCGACGTAATTCTTCACTGTATCAATTTCAATTGACCAGTGAAGCACAAATTGATCTTTGTGATCAACAACAGTGATGTAAGGTATTTCCATTAGACAAATTAGCTTCCCGCAAGCCACCTTCCCTGAGTTCCGTCAAGTTATAACTTCCATACTTAGTTCTGGCTCCCTGGTGTTCAAGGTCAGTCTACTTCATCTTCTACGGATCAGAATCACTAATGTGGAACTGGGTGTCATCTTCCCTGAGCCGGCTCACTCGAATCATATTTCGAACCCGAATCATTTTCAGTTTTAACCTCGCCACAACCTGAGGCAGCAGGAGAGCCGTAGGAATTGTGGGTGGGTAAAGAAATATATTTCAGCGACAGTTTTCAGTTAAGGTAAAAGCTTTCTTTCTTTCTATTACCAGAGTAAATGATGTTTGCATCGTTGGTTCCGTTTAACGACGTTGCTTCCGCTTAACGTCCACCAAAATTCAGTTTACGAGAATGTATGACTAGAGAGCCTCAACCCCCCCCCCCCCTCCTCCGCCCGACTCCTGGCTGAGGGAGACTCCAGCCTCCATCCCTAGGCTGAGGAAGATTCCAGCTCCCGACACCTGGCTGAGGTAGACTCCAGCCCCCCGACCCCTGGCCGAGGTAGACTCCAGCCCCCCGACCCCTGGCTGAGGGAGACTCCAGCCCCCGACCCCTGGCTGAGGGAGCCTCCAGCCCGCCACCCCTGGCTGAGGAAGACTACAGCCGCCAACCCCAGGCTGAGAGAGGCTGTCCTTCTTGATAATTCAAACATTAACTTTGTCGCAGCAAAATGCTGCTGTTTTAGAATCGGTGTCATTGTTCTGGTCACACACACCCGTCTCAGCTCCAGCCATACCAGCCACACTCATCGTCTCAGCTCTAGCTATACCAACCACAGCCACCCGTCTCAGCTCCATCCACTGCAACACTTCCCCTACAGACACCATCACTATGCAACATCTATGCTCAAACCACAAAGGTTTAACGCACAGGAATACAAGAGGCGATTTCCCTGTAACAGAATATATGATTCCACCACGTACATACATAAGCAGCAGGACAACGTTGATCTATTCGGATGTCCATATAAAAGACACTAACGAGGTGGATAATAGTGTTGTAAAGCAACGTTATTTAGCCCAAAAGAATTACCAAGGATCGTACCAAGCAAGGGCTTGAGCGTCGTTGCCAGCAACGTCCCATCAAGTAGAGGACAATCAGAGAGAGAGAGAGAGAGAGAGAGAGAGAGAGAGAGAGAGAGAGAGAGAGAGAGAGAGAGACCTCTTTTCACGCTAGGGTTCAGATTTCCATCTTGCGCTTAGCACTACTGATTTATCGACCAACTCCAAAGGGTTCGCTGCGAGCCAGTTACCCATTCCGGGTCTTAAACAAAGACCGGAGTGATTTCTGGTGAGCGAGTGACCACAATATAGAAAGGTGAAGGTGTTTGAAGGGGAAACAATGAACACAGTGTGCCGTAAACCTGATTCATTCACAAGTTCTGGTTCACTCACTGTCTGAATGAGGTTCGTACCTGAGTCGAAACTGCGTGATAAACGCTCGCCACTCGCTGGCCTTGACATCAGTGGTGAAAAGTAATACAGACGCGACCCCGATATATAGCCTCATGGCTCACTTTCGGCCTCAGAGAACCCTGGTTCGTTCCCAAGTCGAAACTAATTCCTTTGCGGTACTCGCTCACTGAGAGTGACACCAATAGTGAAAACCAATACAGTGTCGACCTTGATTCATTCAGTTTCGTGTTTCATTCTCGGGCCCTCAGAGGGTTCGTTCGTGAGTCGAGACAACTTCATTACGCTAAAGGTTCACTAGAAATTAGATTATAATCTTGATTTATAACGTCAGATTGTGTACTGTCACTATGTGCAGGATTATATTAGATATTGTAGTACCGTTTATATAGGACACTTGTTTGGGTTATATAGAAGAACAATAATGAAAAGACTTAGGAACATACTGACGAAGGCCTTGAAGAACATACTGACGAAGGCCCTGAAGAACATACTGACGAAGGCCCTGAAGAACATACTGACGAAGGCCCTGAAGAACATACCGACGAAGGTTTTGTGAGGACATATTGACGGCGACGCTGTACACATACTGATGAAGGCACTGTCTGCTCATACTTAAGAAAGTTCCTTATAAAACATACTAATGAAGGTAATGTAGCAACTTACTCACAAAGGTATTGTGAGAACATACTGAGATATACTAGTGCCATGGGTTAAGATCTGACCAGGTAAACGTTGAAAGAAACAGATGACGATGATTAAGTAGATAATGATGACAAAATTCTCAGAGCTATTATGATTTAGTGGCTATAGGAGCATTATCATACACATACTGCAGGACCTGTAGTGACCAGGGCACGATAGGAGTATGCTTAAGAAAATGGAGAAGCATGTTTATGAATGTACTGTTGTATTCTGGATTGTACTAGTACAACTTGTCAACGAAGTTATGGTGGGAACATGATGACGATAAAGCTGTGGTAATGTATCAATAAATCTATTGTAGGAATATGTTCACGACGAGGGGTGCAGGAGCGTGCAATGGAGATACTGTTTGAGCATTGTTATAGACGTATCTGTTACAGGCAATGTTGGAGCATAAGAAAAAAAAGTATTTGCAGGAGCATATTTAACAAGATTCTGTTGGAGCATATCAGCAAAGACGTTACTGGAACATTGTACATTAGTACTGTATCACTGGATCACACTGATGGAGATACAGTAATAACTGTGTTGTGCAGTATTGTATATGTCTAGACGCCACACCCTGAAGTTTATATTACCATACCCAGCCACCTCCGGCTACTCTACACTCTCATCTCCCGCGTCTCTTTAACCTGTACTTCCCCCCCATTAATGGGTCTCCTTGACCTTTCGACTTAGCTTCCCCCCGAGCCTTATTCCCACTCTTCTTCTCGCTTCTCTTCCCGTCTCTCTCCTGAGTCACCTTCACCTCCCTGCTAATGGCTTCCACTCTCCCTCCTTGTGGCGCCTCTCACTCGTGCTTTCTCTTTCACCATCTCCTCCAGTCCCCTACTCCCGCCAGCCACTTCAAGCTTTTGTCACTTCCTTCCTTTCCAGGCCCTTTCATCCCTTCCAGATCCCCTCTTCCCTACTTGTAGACACCATTTCTCCCCTTCTAGATTACTCCTCTTTCTAGACTCTTTGTATCCCATTCTAAGCTCTCTTCGCCACTTTGACAGTTGTTTCTCCTCCTCCATATCCCTTTCATTGTCTTCCAGGTCAGTCTTTCCTCTTTCCAGATCCCTCTCCCCTCCCCGTCTTTTCCTTACCAGATCTTTTCCTCTCCACTTCCAGACTCCTTAATCTCCACTTCTAAACTCAATTTCTCACCTTCCAGGCCACACCTCCTCATCCTGCGCCCCTCTCTCCCCCTTTCCAGACTCCTCTCACCCACTTCCAGTCCCACTTTCCACACCAACAGAGGAGCCACTTGGACTCCTGGTGCGTGTTGGGTCTGTCGGCCGCTGGTTAATTTGGGTAAAACTTGCAATGAACCATCTGCGTCTTCCCTAACCAGCCTCACCGTTAAAAGTTTGAATAATGTTTGATGGCTTTTTGAAGAGGGGGCAGGAGAGAGAGAGAGAGAGAGAGAGAGAGAGAGAGAGAGAGAGAGAGAGAGAGAAAGAGAGAGAGAGAGAGAGAGAGAGAGAGAGAGAGAGAGAGAAAAGAGAGAGAGAGAAAAGAGAGAGAGAGGTGGGGAGAAAGGGAGAGACAAACAGACACATAGAGAATGATAAGAAGACATACAGACGGAGAAAGATAGATACACAACAACAGAAACACACGTGAGGCCGAGGATAATGAGTGAGACATTCGACATCAAGATATTACGAGATTCTTCCAGGTGTCTCTGATTGTCTCGGTGTCTCGTGTATCTCTACGTGAGTGTAGTGGTTGAATGATCTGGGTGTGATTTGTTGTGCTGGGAATGTAATCATTGGCTCTCGTACTGATATATGTGACATTATAGATATCAAAGCAAACTTAAAAGTTAGATGTTTATTAGTTTGTGGCCATCTGTGCGTACGAAGTGCGTGTTTGTGTTCGTATATCATATCTATAAGTATACTCATGTATTTGTGTATGTATACTTTTGTATTTGTTTGTATATGTGTGCTGAATGATGAATGGGGGTCACAATAGTAACTTGTTAGTTAGTCACAAAAGAGCTAAAGATCAAGATTGGGCTTGGATAAGTGCATGAGTGAAGTCCATCTGTATAATACTAGACGTCTGGTACTACAAAATTTATGTCTTACACAATATGCATTCAGCGGTGATCAGCTGAACATTGCGTGATGTAAAGTTACATATTGGTTGAAGTGTTGTTATATTGTGTTGACTTATACTGTGTATTTAATGGTGAACATTAAGTGATGTAAAGTTAAACGCTTAATGAACTGCAATAATACTGTGTTGACGTATATCATGTACTTAATGGTGGACACTGAGTGATGAATATTTTCACGTTGGTAGCGTTACAGTAAGATTAGAGTTGCCATACACATGACTATGGGAAAACTAAGCTATTTGCTTGCTTAGCAGTGCACTTGTTCACGACATTCACAGTCGTAGGTACAGGACAATCCTTGTTTGTGTACAGCACTGGTTGGTTGGTACAAGGTGATTGTGGTGAAGGACGTCGGTCAGTATAGGTTAGTCTTAATGGTTTGATGCTGGTGATGGTAGCTGTCGCCGTTCTCATGGTGCCATAGTGTCGCTGCGTCACATCTTCAACAGTTGTAGGGTCGCAGAATAAGCCAGTGTCATGGTGTTTCCACTGAGGTGACCACAGCTCCGATATAGGACTCTCGAGGAACTCAGTGGTTCATGTGTCACTCAGTTAGAGGTTCATATGTACTCACTCAGTTAGTGGTTCATATGTACTCACTCAGTTAGTGGTTCATATGTACTCATTCAGTGGTTCATGTGTCACTCAGCTAGTGGTTCATGTGTCACTCAGTTAGTGGTTCATGTGTCACTCAGTTAGTGGTTAATGTATCAATCAGTTAGTGGTTCATGTGTCACTCAGATAGTGGTTCATGTATCACTCAGTTAGTGGTTCATGTATCACTCAGTTAGTGGTTCATGTGTCACTCAGATAGTGGTTCATGTATCACTCAGTTAGTGGTTCATGTGTCACTCAGATAGTGGTTCATGTATCACTCAGTTAGTGGTTCATGTGTCACTCAGTTTGTGGTTCACCATATAAGACTGGGATCTAAGATGTTTATCTCTTTCAAAATCAAATTCATCGAAGGTGAATATGTGTGTTTGTACGTTGGGGAGAAGGTAGGTGAAGGTGTTTTTCTACTAATGGAGCTTCATTTCGTGTGTGTGTGTGTGTGTGTGTGTGTGTGTGTGTGTGTGTGTGTGTGTGTGTGTGTGTGTGTGTTTACTCAGTCTCTCATTTCTGTAGTAGAGATATTCAAATTTTCCAGTTTCAGCGGAGTCCTCTCTCTCTCTCTCTCTCTCTCTCTCTCTCTCTCTCTCTCTCTCTCTCTCTCTCTCTCTCTCTCTCTCTCTCTCTCTCTCTCTCTCTCTCTCTCCCCCGCTATTGTAATGAGAACCAGGAAATTTCCACGTTTCCACCCTTGCCCTCCCCCAGTATCCTATCGTGGCCTATATTGACATCATCATGATCCCTGAGGAGTTTAAGGATGGCTCCTAATCTCCTTACCTCTAGGGTAAGTAGGTAAAGAGCTTCTCTCCTCTCCTCTCCTCTCCTCTCCTCTCCTCGTAACTCACTTTCCTGATAATTTCCGTGACATCTTCTGAGCAATTTGTTTTTTTATATATATGTTAGCTGATTTGCTGAGACGGCACAGACTACTGAATCCTCTAATCAAGACTATTTCATTAACACTATATTATGGTATATATATATATATATATATATATATATATATATATATATATATATATATATATATATATATATATATATATATATATTTTTCTTTTCTTTCTTTTAAACTATTCGCCATTTCCCGCGTTAGCAAGGTAGCGCTAAGAACAGAGGACTGGGCCTTTTTTGGAATATCCTCAACTGGCCCCCTCTGTTCCTTCTTTTGGAAAATTAAAAAAAAAAAAAAAAAAAAAAAAAAAAAAAACGAGAGGGGAGGATTTCCAGCCCCCCCGCTCCCTCCCCTTTTAGTCGCCTTCTACGACACGCAGGGAATACGTGGGAAGTATTCTTAATCCCCTATCCCCAGGGATAATATATATATATATATATCCATATATGTGTGTGTGTGTGTGTGTGTGTGTGTGTGTGTGTGTACCTTAGCCTAAGCCAGGTACCCATTTTATCGACCATCCCCAAGAGGAGGAAGAACACCTAGGTTGACTGTGGACAGACTGCCGCGACCATGATTCGAACCTATGCTGGCCCGTTGTTTCCTTCTTCTTTCATCAATAACCGACACACAAAATTGACCAAGATTACGACGTATCTCTCGCACGCCAGTTTTTATGCTGAGAAGGATAAAATGAGCTGACCCATAAAGGCGACCTTCCACTTTTAAGATCACAAGATTATCGACACAAGCATCTCAGGGGATAAGGGTCGTCTGACGTGTCAGGTTACATGCTGATGTTTCAATCTGTATAAAGAAAACGGTAAGAATGGAGAGGCGTATATATATATATATATATATATATATATATATATATATATATATATATATATATATATATATATATATGTAAGAAACGTGCGGTTTAATGCTGCATTGATCTCCCTGACGAAACAATCTGCTCTCCTGTACAAGATATGACTCAATAAATTCAACTCGTGGTATAATCACCTTCAAGTATTTCACTCACGTCTCGAAAGTTTATTTGGCGTCTGAATAGCTGGGTAAGGAAACCAGAGGTGGTGTGTGTGTGTGTGTGTGTGTGTGTGTGTGTGTGTTGGCTGGTGGCCAGAGGTGTGTGGCACGGAGGTCGTGGTAGCTAGGACCAAGGGTGTGTGGTAGGGGTAGTGTTACTAGGAGCAGGGGTGTGTGGTAGGGGTGGTGGTAGGCTTGTACCAGGGATGTGTGGTAACCGTCTTGTCACAAGTCAAGTGGTGGGGAATAATGTTTTTGATGGTAAAGACATACTGAGGTGCATGGCTGGGTACGTACGGTGGCCAGCCGGAAGAAGAGAATGGAAGGTGGCGAGAGGGAGGGAGAGAAGTACGAGAGAAGAAAGAAAAGCGAGGGAGAGGGTAATAAAGCGAGGAGGGAGGTGCTTACAAAGAAAAGGAATATAGGAATGGAAATATACAAGACCAAGAAATGTGTGTGTGTGAGAGAGAGAGAGAGAGAGAGAGAGAGAGAGAGAGAGAGAGAGAGAGAGAGAGAGAGAGAGAGAGAGAGCAAATCAGACAAAGAGTGAGGGAGGTCATGAGAGAAGGCTATAAAAACGAGGGGCGTGGTAACAGCAGGGAAAAAGTTGTGATGCTAAAGAGCGAGAGAAGTTGTTGCTCCGGTGAGAGGGGGGGAGGAGGGGGAGGGAGGGAGGGGGGGAGGTGAAGGTTGTCTGGTGGTGAAGACCGCTGGAGGCTGGGGCGTCTGCCCGATGACCTAGTTTGGCTCCTGCCGAGCGACCTCCGTCTGACCTCTTCCTCTGGTCGAACCCGTCTACACCCATCCCCAAACAGCCTGTCACCCTCCCCACCCACACCAACACCCCTCACCCTAGACGGTGCCATTCTTCACCCCGCCTCTGTGTTGGACATGAGCGATCATGGAAGTGGGACGGACACGTCCCCCCACCCCTCACCCACCCTGCTGCTGCTGGTGGTGGGAAGCGCCCTGGTACGCCCCTGGCCGCGGGTCTGCCCTGGATGGTGGTCATTTAGGTGTTTGTAAATAGTACAGGAAGCAACGTGACTCCTGGCCACTGACGGACGGTCTTGCCTCTTGTGAATATCGGACATGAATACATTTTGCTTTATGGAACAAAGACACGCGTGTGCATACATATAACACACATAATACACATATGTAAGGGCCTCCCTGGTGTTGTGGTTACTGACCATGAGTCAGCATGGGCCCACCAGGGGTAGGGCTTGCATGGGTTTGAATCCTGGGCGCGGCAGTCGGCTTACATTCAACGCAGGTGTTCATCCGCCCCTCGGGGCTGGTCGATAAATGGGTACCTGGCTTAGGTTGGGCTGTGTGTGTGTATGTGTGTGTGTGTGTGTGTGTGTGTGTGTGTGTGTGTGTGTGTGTGTGTGTGTGTGTGTGTGTGTGTGTGTGTGTGTGTGGACACCTATCTATTCATAAGGGAAGGAACTGAGACTCTTGGATCTCCATATCAGTCGTTTTTTTTTTTTTCTGTCGTTCAGTCTCCACAATTTCCTTCTCTCCGGTGATGGTTACATTGTCACACAGTTTATTGCACTCGTCCACTACGTTATCCCTGCGGTGGCATTGCCTTACGTCCTTCCCGGCTTCCCTCACACTGAGTCTCCTCCTCACCTGGTCCACTCCGCCGTGTCTTAGAGAGATGATCTTCTCTGTGGACATCGTCAGAGTCGTGGAGGAATTTGAGAGTCGTAATCATATTCGTCTCTTCTGATTCTCCAGGGGAACTAGAAGTATGACTATTGACCTCTTGACTGCTGACCTCTTGAATGTTGACCTCTTCCCTCATCCCCTCAACTTATCCTCGTGACCTCACGTGTTCTCCGCCCCTCCACCTTCGTTGGATCCTCCTCAGCTGGATGACCAAGGACGAGTGACCTACTTTCAGTCTACCTCTGTCGAAAAGTTTTTTTTTTTTTCAAACATTTGTTACTACAAATGTTTGACGAAATTTTGTCAGCCACCAGAAAATAGAACAATGTACCTCCGTGACTGTTCTGTTGTGTTTAACTGGCGACAGATTGGGTGCTGGCGAACTCTTCAGATATCCTCACACGTAGATCACTGTACACCATCATCTTTTTTTCTAGTTGTTCGAGGAAAGTAGGATGTATCATGACAGTCAATCAGTCAATAGCCAACAAGTTGCTGGTCTGTAAACACACACACACACAAAAAAAAAAAATTGCGAAGCAGTGGCCAGTTTGGATCCAAGCCTTGGTGCCACAAACGCATGCGAACAACGCACGGAAGCTGATGCCGATGTAATACCTGTAGAACTGAGAGAGAGAGAGAGAGAGAGAGAGAGAGAGAGAGAGAGAGAGAGAGAGAGAGAGGTAATACCGCAGCATACAGAAGGGAGGGTTGAAGGGAGGTGGTAACTAGGAGAATTAATGTCACGGAAAAGTTTTGATTCCGTTCTCACTCATACAGAGTTGGATGAGGAACCAGACCAGATCTGTGAGGAGCACAGTGCACTAGGGCGAATACAGTCCCAGCAGATGTGTAAAAGATAATTTCAAAGGTTAAGGTAGGCATCTAGGGGACGAGAAGGGCCTCCACGAACCCGTACCCTTCCCCAGCTGCTGCTGATGATACAGCCTCGACCAAGGTCAATTTTACCCCTTGTGATAACACCATCAGAAGGTGAAGCCTAGAAACACCTATATACTGTATGTAATATACCAGTAAATATATATGTGTGAATGTATGTATTTAAGTGTATGTGTGCTTATGCGCCCACGTATTTACCGGTATGTAAACTAGGCCACTATCACCACATTACCTCCGAGGAAAGGCGAGCTATGGAGGGAGGAGGGAGCTGACATCTGGTTGGACCAGCGCCAGCGTCAACTACCGTATGGTTGGCGTCCTCTGTTACCCCGTCATGCCTCCCCTCACCACCACCTGACTCTCCACTAAACCCATGTAGAGGTTTATATTCCCTCGTCTGGGTCTCTAAGCCTGTGTCATGGGTCTTTATATTCGTATCTCAGTTTTTGAGCTCACAGTTTGGTTTCTAGAACTCATTCCTGGGTTTCTAATTTCGTGTTTGGG
>NC_092227.1:1803920-1813920 GCF_036320965.1 Panulirus ornatus
ATACAGCTCTCTAGCCCAGCAACATGGATGACTGAAAATTCAAACGAGTCTATTATGACGTCACGGTGTTCTTCAGCAAGCCGGCCTGGCTCGCTAACAATGGAGGAGGTTTATCGTAGAATATAATGAAAAGAATGAGAATTTCTGGTACTGAAACCTATTGTTAGTGGGTCAAATCACTTTCTTCACCATCCTTTTTACAACAATGATCTCTTCAAAATACACACACACACTCCCACACACACACACACACACATACACACATACACACTAGACGCCTGTGTTGCCTATTCTAGACCACAAGAAGTTATGGATTTCCCTCCTGGATGTATACATCGGCCCTGAACCTTCTCTTTTTACCTCAACCGGACGCTTAATAAAGGCCTCAATGGCCATCGCTCGAGAGTAACAACATCTTCAAGCTCATTGGACGACAATGACGGCATCATCACGGTCATTGGACGGATATGATGGCACCTCTACGCTCATTGGTCGCGTATGATGGCACCTCCACGCTCATTGGTCGCGTATGATGGCGCCTTCGCTCTCATTGAACGCATATAATGGCACCTCCACGTCCGTCGGGCACATATCAAGGCACCTTTAAGTTCAGCGGCCACACGTCGCAGCGCGCCACACACAGTTAACACAGGTGACACCATCAGATCTCTCACTAAAAAACACAGATGATTATTTTCTCTCTATCGTTAGATGTGTATAACAGCTTGTGCATGGAGGCGTCATATTACGCACGCTGGGCCAACACCTCAGCACCTCTGTGCTCATCACACGCAGGTGACGAAACCTCTGAGCTCACTGGACTCACGTGAGGGATACTTTCGCGCTCAGTCAAGAAAGTCATAGCGTTAATACATCACCTCACCAGCCATGACACTTGACCGTAGCTTGACCATGTATGGTGACAGCGTTATGACACTTGCCACGGCGGTGCCCGGATGTGAGCAAGGCTTGCAGTGCGATGTCGTACGATAGTTTTTCGAAATTTCAACTAGAGAGAATCGTCGTACCTTAACCCCATACGGTGCTTCTAAATATATTTCATACAATACTGTAACGGTAGGATATCGTACCGTAATTACGTACCGTACTTGTAAATACATTTCAAACCGTAGTAGTACGGTAAAATATCGTAACGTAATTTCGTATCCTGAGAGAGAGAGAGAGAGAGAGAGAGAGAGAGAGAGAGAGAGAGAGAGAGAGAGAGAGAGAGAGAGTTATAGAAAAAGTGGGTTAATTCTTAAGTTTCTTCATTTTCTTTCTTCGCTGAAACCCTGAAACATGAAGCCTACAGAGGGAAGCCTCTCCATCACCGTGTACGTACATTACATTCTCATCTCAGTAGCAGTTCACATATGTAATCAGCTGTCCATGTTACATCACAGGAAGATTATAGCTTTAATTATGTCCTCTAAGCCTACTCTGGGGTCATCTACGTTCTACCAGCCGTCGCCAGAGTGACACGCATGGACGTTTAAATACAAATTTCGTTTCATTCTGCCACACTTGTAGCTCCCTACGTTGTGTGACCATGACGTGGCAACTGAGTGTACAGAGACTACCGAGAGTCAGGGCAGTTACGTAAACAAACAGGCAGGGACGCAGCTGCTGGCTGTACGAGACGCCCCGTGATCAGGCAATGTCCTCAAGTTCTTCAGGCGGCCACCAGGGGCGCCTGGAGACGTTATGAATTATATACCGTTGTCAAAGACGGAAAAGATGTACTTTCGGACTTTACTGTACTTAGAGAAATGAATCTACATCGTACCATAATTTGGTACCGCACCTTAACTTGGTATTGTACCATAACCTGGTACTGTACCATAACCTGGTACTATACCATAACTTGGTATTGTACCATAACCTGGTACTGTACCATAACCTGGTACTATACCATAACTTGGTATTGTACCATAACCTGGTACTATACCATAACTTGGTATTGTACCATAACTTAGTATTGTACCATAACTTGGTACCGTACCATAACTTGGTACTGTATCAGGAGTGAGACATTTCTACGCAGTACCGGGCGTTGGGGGTAGAGTACATCAGAGAGATGGACTGGGACAGTAATCTACAAGGGCGTCCCAGGAGCCTAAGGTGGCCTCCCCGTGAAACAAAAGCCAAATTGATCCAGACTTACATTACGTTCCGTGTGATCAGCGTCGGGCCGTGGGCGGTTGTGATGTACTGAGCCGGGCGTACAGTGACGTGATACTGGGTGTGTTATGGTGGGGAGAAGAGATACAGTGACTCAAAGAAAGAAAGAAAAAGGATATATATATATATATATATATATATATATATATATATATATATATATATATATATATATATATATATATATATATATGATTCACGGTTTAGAATTAGATGTAGCCAAAGGCTGTCAATAATACAGAGGTAAGGCACACAATACAGGCGTAGTGTTTACATGGCAGTCGGCTGCTTCTTAACGTACACAGGCTTCCTTCAACCTCAGTTCTCTTTTTCTTTTCCTTTTTTTGTGATTTCATTTTTCTTAAGATGTCTTGAAAATTGTGAAAGATGAAGGCGATTAGAGACGTGGAAGAGTTGTCTGAAAACGCTAAAAACGTTACTCTAGTGGGTTTTTTTTCAGTGTCTTCACTCGGTAGTTATATGTCTTCCAAATTTGCAGAATTGTTTTTACTTTCTTTCGATGTAACAAAGTAGATTGCTTCCTGGATCGACCTAAAACATGCCGTAATCATGTTAAATTATCATACATATTAGACATACTGTACTCGTGATGATGATAAATGTATGATGGGAACGGGGAAGAAAAGATAATGAAAACGGGATTGTGGAGGTCTACCTTTCATATGACGTCTGGAAAGTCTCCCTGTCTGATCGTTTAATGAGACAGTGGTTTTATGAGGCTGGGGGAAAATGCCGGGGAGGGGCGGCCTCTTTTTACTAGCTCGTTTGTGCTTTTCAGAGTTTCTTTAAGTTAGTTTTATAGCATACAAAACACTGAGGTGGGCTACACATGGTAACTTTTCGGGGGAAATGATTGCGAGAGTTAACCCACTACAGGTTTTCTGTTCTTACTTTTGTTTTGTATCTGTTTCACTACGTAATATCCTCCTCTCATGGTAAGTTTCCCTAGGTAAGTCCCCCATGGCTGGTAACTGTTAAGTGTTTGTGATCGAAAATCCCTCCAAATGACTACTTGAGAGAGAGAGAGAGAGAGAGAGAGAGAGAGAGAGAGAGAGAGAGAGAGAGAGAGAGAGAGAGAGAGAGAGGTCAGTGCCCTCACTTGGGCGATAACAGTGACTTATGACCTTGTTTACTAGGGTAAAGGCAGCTCTGACAGCTCTTGGGAAATAATTCATAAATTTTGAGTGTTTTGCCCATAACTCTGGACGTCATATGAGCATTATAGTGTGAGTATTATAAGGTGGGTGTTACAGGGATGACTGGGTAGACCACTGTCCAAAATCTGTATCAGAGCGTCATTCTTCTTCCACTCGTTGTAAAAAAAAAGGAATATATATATATATATATATATATATATATATATATATATATATATATATATATATATATATATATATATATATATATATATTCCTTATATATATATATAAAGCAGATAAAACCACTAAAAAACGGAAACTATGGAGCGTCAAGCGGTTTCATATGATTACACCGTCAGGACTAAATATCAAGTTAAAGAGAACCGATTACAATACACGAGCCGCCACTGTGCGGGGCAGGCAATGCATTAAGAAACAGATGAAGGGATTAGGGCACAGGTCACCCTCGACGACCTCACCTCTCTCAAGTTACAAACCCAGGTTAACCTTTGTTCTGAGAAACATATTTACAGGTTTTTTTCATTGATAAAGTTATTGCTATCTTATCATCTTAGATAAAAGATGGTTCAACAATAGTTGTATCCATTATTGAGTTGTCGTATGCGATAACCCCAGCATTGCACCAGTCAATTTGATGATCAAAATCTTTGAGGTGTCAAGATATTGCATTAGAGTTCTGACTGTACCTGATGTATTTTTATGTTGTTTATCCCTGATAGTAAGAACCTTGCCAGTTTGACCAACAAAAATAGATAAAACACTATTTACAGGGGATATTGTATAAACAGCCTTTCTGAGAAATCAAAAAGTTTCTGATAAGTCAAGCATCAGGTAGGGAGAAGAATGTAACGCAATATTTGTCTACCTCAAACACGCTTGTCATCAAATTGAGTGGAGGAGTGTTAAGGTTATCACATATCAATAATGGATAGAAATATTGTTAAATCATCTCTTTAGATACCTGTGAGTGGACACGGCAGTGAATTGGAACCATGGAAGCGGAAGTTTGGAACCATGGAAGCGGAAGTGAGTCAGGGGAGGCGAAGGTTCTGGGAGCGCTGAATAATGATTGGAAAGAGAGAACGATATCTGGGAGGGCAAAAATGGATATTTTTGAAGGAACAGCAGTCCCAGTAGTATCATGTGGATGCCAAGCATGGGTTATAGATAAGGTTGTCCAGATAAAGGTGGATGTGTTGGAAATTAGATATTTTAGGACATCCATCTTTCTCCGCACAGCCTTATCTATAGCCCATGGTTCGAATATATATATATATATATATATATATATATATATATATATATATATATATATATATATATAGGTAAAGAAAGAGATGGGGCTTCACAAGCGCAGAACCCTCTCTCTCCTTACTGTAGAAATGGATGATGAGTGACACACACACACACACACACACACACACACACACACACACACACACACACACACACACACACACACGCACGTCAGTAGCCGTCAGTGAGCAGGTCGGGGCTGGATGAGGCCGGGGTTAAGTACACTTGCCCTGGTAACAGCCAGGGTCACAGCAGAGCCAAGGCCGTGTGACGACGCCCTGCTGAGCACTGGTATGTGGTTCTTCCTTTATAACTACCCCAGGACCAGTCTAACTAGCCCAGGACCAGTTTAACTACCCCAGGACCAGTCTAACTACCCCAAGACCAGTTTAACTACCCCAGGACCAGTCTGACTACCCCAGGACCAGTCTAACTACCCTAGGACCAGTCTAACTACCCCAGGACCAGTTTAACTCCCCCAGGACCAGTTTCTATGACTGAGTCCTGGCGTTTGCCAGGACCTTTCTAAAGACTCCTGCAGCCCAAGGCTTGCGCTACTTTCAGTAGTAGGGAAATGTAGGATCTTATGGAGTTAAGAAGTTGTTTAACGAATCTGTCTACTGGTTTGGTAGATATATACATTTGTTGATATCTATTTTTGTCTGTCTATCTGCCTATTATCTATATCTATATCAAACAACCCATCTACTATCTGTTATCTGTCTATTTATCTATTTATCTATCTATAAATGTATATCTTTATCTGTGTCCATATACATATATGTATACATACTCTTACATGCTTCATTTGGTGTTACCGGATTCCGCTTGGTTGTAGCTACGTCTGAAGTGAAGAGTCATCTTTGGTGAGGCTGTATCGTTGTTGGATGACAAAAAAAGTCTCGTCAAAGAACCTCTTGCTTCAATAGAGTATTTCCTCTCCCTGCCACTGATCGTAGCGCATCCATGATGCTGCAAGTTCTCCCTGCGGTTGTATGGTAAGTACAATATACTTCAGTTTGGCAGGACTTCGATGTGTCAATGATCAGGACTGCGTTGTATAACAAGGCAGATCTTCGATGCTTAGGTGGGCAGGACTTTTGTGTGTAACTGCGCAGAATACTAGCGGCAGATGATTGTTTAAGTTTTGTTGATGATCTAAGTTTTCTCACCAGAACAAGTAGCTCTCACTCTGCCATGATCTCATGCTATGGCACTATCCTTAATACGTAATGTAAACATATACGAGGAATGACATAGGCCCTGAGAATTCCAAATATTCGTCGGTACTGATATACTGAGGCTATATATGTATGTATATATATATATATATATATATATATATATATATATATATATAGAGAGAGAGAGAGAGAGAGAGAGAGAGAGAGAGAGAGAGAGAGAGAGAGAGAGAGAGATTGATATATAGATAGATGAATAGATTGATAGATAGTGTATATTGCCTTTTTCAATATGATGTCGTTTGTTCTGGATCTGTTTTCTTAGAAACCTGCCTCCGGGTACACCACCGTACTTTACTTTCACTTTACTGAAGCTTTGGTTCTCGTTTTATTAGTTGGTTGTGTTTATTTGACGTTAATGATAACCTTTGGGTACCCATTAATGATAACCTTTGGGCATCCACCTGTATCGTCTGTAATGAAAACGTTTGATCACTGTCGAATTCAGATTTAAGTGTTTGTAAAGTGTTCATAGAGAATTGAAGGAGCAGTTTCACTCTCCTCTGTTATTGATTGTGAACGATCTAGTTTTTTTTTCTTCGTTTGTTCTGTAAGTGTTTCTCTGCTGAACGTCCTCGAGAACATAACGTTCTGAGTAAACATAATTTCTAACATTTTTCCCGAGCCTGAGTTCCCTCTGTGAGAGGTCCACGATTTCTTAAAAACATTTTATGATCTTCCAGATCTCACACGTCTGCTTCTAAAGGATGTAATTTATCCCACCTGTCATATCAACACCGAGAAATTGTGATGATTTCAGTTACGCGTCCGGACACTATAGCATAGAGAGTTCTGCAAAAATTACTGTGGAACTTAACACTGTATTTCACGCAGATGTTTGATTAGTCACTTAGATGTTCCCAGACGTGAGGCGGCTTGCCATACTCCTACAGGCATTCTAATCCGTATATCTATAGACACAATATATATGGCTATACATATCTACATCCACGTCTCACCTACACGTCTGTTCTTATAGATTTCATCATCACCACTGCACGATGTTAATCTCAGTCTGATCAATTCTGTCACTGATTTGATGTGGTTGTGACCCAGATACCGGATACCTGACGCTCCCTTCCCCCACGCCATGACAACCCTTGGTAATAATAACAACGCACAGAGTAACAACCCAAATACGAAAAAATAAGAATTGCGATATCTTGATTCTTGAAGAAGACAACCTTCCTGTTGCCCCGACGACGGGAGTGAGGGAGTAGTGTGTTCAGATAATACCCAAGACAGAAATCAAGTTGACACAGCAACAAAGAGAGCCATACAGTCGTCCTCACAGTAACTGACACCAGTAGACCTGACGTGTAGCAAATTACAACTTTGCCACAAAGGCGATCTCTTTCCTCCCTTTTTTTTTACATGACGAAAATATATTTTCGTAGTGATGTATTTCTGGGAGCTGTAACAATCTCTTACAGATACTCGGGTGGCGTATAATATAATCATATTTGTATTTTGCTGGGAGCAGGAGAGGTTATTATGTGTGGCGACCTGATCCAGGACAATGTACGCACTGGAAGACTAAGGTCCAGAGATCCTGGAAGCTCTTGGTGTTGACAAAAGGATTCCGGTCAAACTCGATTGGAGTATCTGCTCCTCTTGAGGTGAGGCTACAAAACGTCTTTGTTGATCAGAGACGAACGACTGCCAGTGTGACGCTGGACGGTCACGTCACATATATGAGGACCTCAGAGAAGCATATTTCTCCATTCAACCCTTGACCTACGGCGGTAGTGTCCTTAGATATCATCATCAAGGGTCAGGTAGGAGTCCGAGCCATCGTACTCAAGGATCCTTCAGCCAAGCTGAAGGATTTTAACGCCGTCTTCAAGGATCAGGACGTCATATTACACGACGATGTTCGTGTCCTTACTGACGAAGATGATGATGTTCTTGTCTTTACTGAGGAAGATAATGATGTTTGTGTCTTTACTGACGAAGATGATGATGTTCTAGTCTTTACTGAGCAAGATGATGATGTTCGTGTCTTTACTGAGGAAGATGATGATGTTCGTGTCCTTACTGACGAAGATGATGATGTTCTTGTCTTTACTGAGGAAGATGATGATGTTCGTGTCTTTCCTGAGGAAGATGATGATGTTCGTGTCCTTATTGATGAAGATGATGATGTTCTTGTCTTCACTGAGGAAGATGATGATGTTCTTGTCTTCACTGAGGAAGATGATGATGTTCTTGTCTTCACTGAGGAAGATGATGATGTTCGTGTCCTTCATACCAACGTACTCTAGACTGCGATGGTGTCGTGGCGGTGCTGCTGCAGATGTGATGCTGGGACGCCCTTGAGGCGGCCCGGCTGCAGCTTCTGTGGACAATGATATATGAGTCGTGACGGTGATGCGAGATTTTGCTTTGTTTAGACAAAGCTTCGCTCTCACCTTGAGAGGCCGCCTTCCTCACACACCTGAACCCACTGACCTAAATCTAACCCCCTTCCCCCTCCCTCCTCTTTTGTCTCCTCCCTTGCAAATTGATTATACGGAAGAAGAGAGAAAAAAGCACCGAACACCAGCTCTGTAGTGAGCATATGAATGAAGGCAGATGCATTCCATCCCTCAATGAATCCGACGTAAGGAAAAAAAAGAAAGAAAGAGTGGCCGGAATCTGAAAAAGTAAAAATGTGTGGGGAAATTATTTGATGGGAACAGAATCGCCTTAAAGAAATGTTTTACGTCATTGGCTGAAACGCGGGGAAAAAGAGTTATGAAAGCTGCGCCAGAGAGATGTCTGAATCATCTTCTCTTCTCCCTTCACGTGAGACGGACCGAGAGAGAGAGAGAGAGAGAGAGAGAGAGAGAGAGAGAGAGAGAGAGAGAGAGAGAGAGAGAGAGAAGTAATCATGACACGGACAAGGTTGTCACGAACCCAGAGGATCTGAGACTCGATGGAGACACAACAGGTACACATGTTAATATCATATCTTTCATGTGGACGCCAGAGATCCGTGTGTACGCTCGTCTCCCAAGGTCAGAGTGAGGAGGAGCTGAGACACACAGGTCCCTCCCTCTCTGTAGCCAAGCAACAGGATGGTTGCGGGTGTGTTCAAAAGTCTTCTGTTACAAGAGTTACTTTCGACTTCTACTTCCTTGTGTTACATTTGACTTGATATGTTGTGAAGGCTTGCTGTTTGGATGGTTGAATTACGAAGCAGTTCTTCGTCTCCAGGCAATAGATGATCAGACCAAACCACACACAAGACTGGATACGTCGACCAGTCCTCAGTCCACTCGGTTCCCTCGTGACAAGAACTGGTGCTTGGTCTTCTTAGACAAACATATCATCCTGAAACGTCAGATGAGATTCGGATGAAGGTCGGGCACAATCAACAACACTTGTCTTTCCTTATCTCCTGCAACAATTGAGTTCCCTATTTTCCCAGCTCTTCGTCTGACGAGGCGAGATAACTGTCTTCTGATTATCGTGTTAGTTGGCGATATAACTTATAACATTCAGCATACCTTGAGAAAATGCCGTATGCCATGTCCGGCAAGTCGAACTATTCTAATCCACTTATTATCTGTGTTTACACTTCCTTCGAGTCGTGAACTCCCCTACAAACTTTATATTGTCGTCTGACTTGATTTAACATCGTGTTTTCCAAGTGCATCACATTTCTGCATCATGAACTGTATCATGAAAAAAATCATTACATTATCTATGTTTTCTTGTCAAATTGTCTCCGAGCGTTCGTCAAGGCCTGTCGGCTTCTCACAGGGCTTCGGTTATCTGTCGATCTGAGGAAAAGTTAATAGATAAGATGAAATAAGATTAAATTGCCATAAGAATATCCTCTTTCGCCTGAGTTCACATGCAACAGATGCAAGACGTTTACTCTTTTTCCCGGAGACAAACATTCCGTGTATCAGTATAAATATAGATAGCTATTCTTATTGTCTCATTCTGATTTGTATATATATATTTATATAGTTGATATATGTATTCGATGTATATCAACTAACTTTCATTTCTCCCTTGTGTCTCCCCTGATGATGTGATTATTACACGAAAGTGCACTTGGGAACTTATCATGTTTCATTTTCCCCGTGGATACCGCCTTCCTGCGGATCC
>NC_092227.1:1818920-1848920 GCF_036320965.1 Panulirus ornatus
ACCTAACCTAACCTAACCTAAACTGAGCTAACGTGATGTACCCGTTGCCTAACCTAACCTAACCTAACCTAACCTGAGCTAACGTGATGTACCCGTTGCCTAACCTTACATAACCTAACCTAACAAAAAAAAATGCTAGCGTATAATTTGTACCTATGAAGATCATACGTATTTGCCTTATCTAACCTAATCTAACCAAGCATTGTATATCTAAACTAGCATAACAAACCTAGCAATAACGCAAGCATTTAATGTCAACCCATAAACTGACCGAACGTATTTTCATTCGGTCTGATGATAGCACGGATTACGTGTATCACAATATGTTTTTATCAGTTTGATATTCATTTCATCGCTGTGCTTGTAACAGTGAGAGTACTTAACAACATTGTTGCATCTGTGTGTTGAATGATGTTTACTAACCCCACGTTTACCTGAGAGAGTCTTGGTCATTTTTGCTGGCTGATGATATCTTTCTTGATGTGGACGTGAGTAATGCGTTGAGTTTAGGATAACTGTTGAACTTAACCATCGTTAGATTAAACTGTCGTTAACATTTTGTCATATGTATTTAGCTCAGTTACTTATATAAGTATGGAATGTTAAATTCCATTTTCATGTTTGTAATAGTCGGCTAGTGATGCATATTAGTTAGTGTGACTTTACAAGTTTCTCTTAGGTTGCGTTAGTTCGTGTTAACTCGTGTTAGTCCGTGTTGTGTTAGTTCGTAGTAACTGATATAAGTTGGTGTCTTAACTCGAGTTACTTTCCTTGTTATCCTATGTTTGATCATGTTAACCAGTGTTAACCAATGTTAGTCCACGATAGCTCGTGTTAGCTTATGTTAAACTGTGTTATCTTGTGTTAGCCTATGTTAGCTCGTGTTAACCTGTTTTAGCCAGTGTTTGCTCGTGTTAGCCTATGTTAGCTTGTTTTCCGGCCGTATTAACCCACGTTAGTTCTTCTTAGTCCGTGTTAGCCTATGTCGGCTCGAATTAACCTACATAAATTCGTGTTAGCTCAAGTTAACTCGTGTTATCCCATTTTCGATAGCACTCGAGGTTCGTTCTTACACTATGGAAGAGAAGAGAAGAAGAAGAAGAAGAAGAAAGTTGATCTCACTTGCTACTCCTAGTGTCTTGTACCTCCCTGTACCCCTCCCCTGCCTGGACCAGTCCTTCCTACACGTTCTATACACTATATAAACATCAGACCGCATCCCCCCAACCCCCCACCCCCCTTGCCCTGTAAACATCGTCCGATGTATACGATGATAGTGGCCATCAAAGCTTTAGAACACACATGCCAACATCAAGGACTCAGATATGCCTGTGGTGGCAATCCTGTAATCATCGTAATTACAGACATATGTGGCTCTTCTGACGGGCATTTGTATCCAAGCTCATAGTTTACCCACTGTACATGACTGGCGGCAGTTCAGCTGTACCCCCTGCTCTCTGGCCATCGCTGGGGCTAAATGTGATCGTCCCCCTTGCCCTCTGAACATCCTTTAACCCTTGGCCATAATTTACCCCACAGCTGTACGGGAGGATGTTCGTCTCTACCACTCCTCCCACTGCCCCTTCAACGTCACCAACATTCTCTCACGCCCTCCTCACTATACATGGCCAGCAGGAGACCCGTGATTAATGTCTGCCTGTCGAACATCGCCAGAAGTTAAGCCTGAACGAAAATATTCATGGCTCCTGCCTTACCCAGAGACGTAATAACATAAGCACTTATTTCCATCAGTATTCATAAATCAGACTTTATCTTCATACGTTAGGCTTACCTCGAACCTCAGTCCTTTAACATATATATATATATATATATATATATATATATATATATATATATATATATATATATATATATATATATATATATATATATATATAAGAGCATAAGAGCAAGGTTATTAGGTACAGTAGGGTTGAGGGTCAAGTCAATTGGGAGGTGAGTTTGAATGGAGAAAAACTGGAGGAAGTGAAGTGTTTTAGATATCTGGGAGTGGATCTGTCAGCGGATGGAACCATGGAAGCGGAAGTGGATCATAGGGTGGGGGAGGGGGCGAAAATTTTGGGAGCCTTGAAAAATGTGTGGAAGTCGAGAACATTATCTCGGAAAGCAAAAATGGGTATGTTTGAAGGAATAGTGGTTCCAACAATGTTGTATGGTTGCGAGGCGTGGGCTGTGGATGGAGTTGTGCGCAGGAGGATGGATGTGCTGGTAATGAGATGTTTGAGGACAATGTGTGGTGTGAGGTGGTTTGATCGAGTAAGTAACGTAAGGGTAAGAGAGATGTGTGGAAATAAAAAGAGCGTGGTTGAGAGAGCAGAAGAGGGTGTTTTGAAATGGTTTGGGCACATGGAGAGAATGAGTGAGGAAAGATTGACCAAGAGGATATATGTGTCGGAGGTTGAGGGAACGAGGAGAAGAGGGAGACCAAATTGGAGGTGGAAAGATGGAGTGAAAAAGATTTTGTGTGATCGGGGCCTGAACATGCAGGAGGGTGTAAGGAGGGCAAGGAATAGAGTGAATTGGAGCGATGTGGTATACAGGGGTTGACGTGCTGTCAGTGGAGTGAATCAAGGCATGTGAAGCGTCTGGGGTAAACCATGGAAAGCTGTGTAGGTATGTATATTTGCGTGTGTGGATGTGTGTATGTACATGTGTATGGGGAGGGGGGGGGGCCATTTCTTTCGTCTGTTTCCTTGCGCTACCTCGCAAACGCGGGAGACAGCGACAAAGTATAAAAAAAAAAAAAAAAAAAAAAAAATATATATATATATATATATATATATATATACATATATATATACATATATATATATATATATATATATATATATATATATATATATATATATATATATATATATATATATATATATATATATATATATATATCCTCCTGAATACCCTAAGGAGAAGAGAGCTAAGATATCATTAGCAGACTAAATGTGACGCTAAGTTCTCTCTAAGCTTAGCATAAGAAGCCCAGACTTCTCAATCATAAGCTTTAGCCGAGTTACTGCCGTATTCCCTACCTACACCACTACTGTTGGTCAAGCTGAGTCAGATGGTCAAGTTCAAACACACATCATCACTACGCCAGACTCAAGCTTTATCATGAAGAGGATGACTTCCTTCGTCCCAGTGCTCAACATTGAGACTGTTCTTACAATGTTGTTTTTATATGTTTACTGATCTTATCTCATCGTGGTAAACGAAATCCTTATACATTATTACCAGCGGACGCCTGGGCGGTACGCTGGCTCGCCCGGCGGTCATGTGGGCCAACATCTCGTGTTGGTGAACACTGAGGTAATCCTTCTCCCAGGACCACGCTGGCCAGACAATACGTGAGCTTGACCACCCATGCCATAGTGCCTGAGTTTTGTTTTTGAGAGGGGAAACATGTATACAGCTCTATGTATATTTACGTATTCATTCGTATACAAATACGTATCAGTATATTAAATTCCAAGTCCTTATTGTAGAATTCCAGCAGCCTAGGGTTTTGCGCTATAATGAGGAGCTGGGAATGATGGACTCCTTTAGGGAGATAAATGTCCTCGAAGAGAATGTAATGTATTCCCTTGAGTCAAATGACGGTGATACAAAGTTGCTGAAGGTGACCTTTCACCTGCGGTGTAACCACAATCAAGCAGAGTCCGGTAACACATACACACACACACACACACACACACACACACACACACACACACACACACACACACATATATATATATATATATATATATATATATATATATATATATATATATATATATATATATATATATCATGACTACATATGTTTGTGTATTGGATGGTGGATGAGTGTACAGGTAGCAGTACGTCATGAGAGTTGTCACCAGATGGATCAACACAAAAAGATCTCCCTCACTTTTTCTTTGACACTTGGGCGTGGTGGTGGTGGTGGGTGGTGGTGCCAGGTGGTGGTGATAGTGGTGTGTGGTGGTGTGAGGCGGTAGTAGCACTGTTGCTTCCCCTGCTGTTGAACGGTGTTGGTGCAGACCACACAACCTCCAGACCATCCTTAAGATCACCTCCGTGAGTGTTCTCGGTGAAGTAGTTAGAATATACCTCATTATGGATGCGCAGAACTAAACGACAGAGTGATACAAAAACTTGCAGTTCTATGATAACATTACAGCCTTTCCTCGGGCGATGCTTGTGTCTCTACAGATGGAGGTATGTGCCTCCCCTCCTCCTCCGGGACTATCTCTCTCCCAGTCTGTGCTCAACACTGATGCTAAGACCTAGCATACCAGTAGCGAATAAGCCTTCTTTCCTCCGACTCGTCATTCAGTTATCCTCGTCTGAAATCACTCTAGTTATGTCGTTCGTGAGACAAAATATTGGTTCTTCTAAAAGAGAAGTATGAACATTTTCCTGTTCTCCCACGTATAGGATTTTCCTGGTCTTTGGCAAAGAGTATCTCTAACAGTTTGTACCATACTTTGTTTTGTTTGATTTTCCTGTTTCGAAGATAATATGATTATCTCTTCTGAAACAATTGTCTCACTAATGAAAAAAGGAATGTTTTCTGGTTGTCTCTTCTCCTCGTAATCCACCGTAGATGACTCTGGCCATCTCTCATCTCCTGAAGTAATCTTACTAATCTTACATCTCTCCCTGTGATCTCTTGTCTTGCATTCCAAAAAACGTTTCTTTCTCCAGACACAAGCAAGGTGTAGGGACCAGATGGTAACCATTCTCGTATTTCGAAGTAGCGTCCATCTGGACCTGCGCTAGTGCTTGACCGTCTCTTTCGCTTTGGCTTGATGGTCAGAAGTATTACTTTTTTGAAACATGTAGTCGAATAGCCCTCCCGACTACCCTCCTTCTGCTTTGACGTCCAGTGCTTCCAAAGTCCCCCAATCTCTCCTAAGCTCTTTTCTTTTAGCATCTTGAATCTCAGTCTTCTCTTTGATCACTGATATTGCTCTCGCAGGGTAAGATCCACAGGTCACATCCTTTCCTATCTTAATGGAGAGAAATGGAGAGGAGCAGAAAAAAAAGAGGGAGAAAAAAAGGATGAAAAATATTCTGTGGAGCCATCGAGCAAGAGGAGGGGAACCTGTTAGAAAACATTCCTGACAGATGGTAGCTGCTGAGGGAAAGATTATAAAAAGGTGAAAGAGACCTGAAGGTTAACAGTGACAAATACGAACACATGATGTTGCAAAGATCAACCAACCCTCTAGTGATATATAACTCGACCTCCCGGGGATGTTGTGCCTCCTATTTTCACCCAACTCTCCTGAATGTCTTATACAAGTCGAAGAATTTTACGCAAGAGCTTATTAAATGACCATAATCATCTGTGTATTAGAATGGAATGGACCTTAACTGGCATACAAAGAAGACTGTCTTTTTACCAGATTTGACGGTGTAGGAAACAGTCGTGTCATCCCTGTCCACTATTGACGTCATCCTTGTCTGCTCTCCGGGTGACGCTGTCGGTGATAGTGTTACTTGAAGTGAGGGAGGAGGGTTGGTGTTCCTCGAGGAAGGTTCCTGGGTCCCATCTAGTCTCAGGTGAGGGAGGGATGGTTAGTGCGTGACGTTCCTGGTTACTGTTCAGATCATCCTCCTTAAATCAGCACTCAGGGCTTTTATGACCCTTCACACACACACACACACACACACACACACACACACACACACACACACACACACACACACACACACACACGCACACACACATACACACACATCCTCACGTTTCTCAGAAACCAGATAAGAGGTGATGATTCGATATATTGCCCGTGTCATGCTATTAGATAGATACATAGATAATATGTAAATGAAAGTATGGATTAACAGATAGATAGATACATAGATAATATGTAGATTTATAGACATAATGATAGATCGACAGACAGGTATAGCTATCAGTGTACGCACGTGTATGTGCTGTTTTCTCAAAGAATGAAGATCAAACCTTATCTCTGCTATGAAATACGGGTTACGATCAGGTTCCTCGCGTCGTAACAGGGACAACTTCGGTTGTATCCCAATTATCTTATCTTTGTCATCAACATCATTGTTACTAGCGAGGTTGTAGCACAGGTTGTTGCCATGCTATAGTTTCGTAGTGAGGTTGTACTGCGTGTTGTAGTGACGTGATAGTGTGGAATGTGGTAACTCTATGAGGCAGGTACTTTAAAGGGGTCAGAGTTCATGCTCAGGTCATGTGACCTGTGGAGGGGTGATATGGCCTGCAGAAAAGGGGAGAGGGTGACCTAGAGTCTGTCGTCGACACTGGCATTTGACCTGTGAGATCGTAGATGACCTGTAGGGAGGGAAGATGAGGATGACCTGCTACAGCTCCCTCACCGAGACAGAAACGTGACCTGTGAGTGGGTGGGGGGGGGGGGAGATGACCCGGAGGACAAAAGGTGGGTCGACTTTCAGACTCTCAGACAAGAATCTGGTCACCTCTTTCATCCATGGAAGGGAACGATCCCATAACTCATGCAGCCTTACGACAGAACACCATTTATCACGTGAAGTAGAGGATTAAATTCCTTGTTCATTGTGGTTGAGAATTGCGCATCTCTGCTTTCGTGAGAAGTATTAAAGCTGATCCTTTTTTTTTTCCTAAGATAGAGGAGCAGAGGAGATCTTCATTCAAAGAAGGTAATGAATTCCAACCTGTGTTTCATAGCAGTGGAGAATTCAGTGTCTTATATCATGTAACATGGATGATTCACTCCTTTGAATCTTATTTAAAGATGGATTGAAAATATCTAAGGGATGGATTAATCGACCTTTTATTACATGCGAAATAACATATTCGATTTCTCACTCCCTGTGCACGAGACGATCGGATCTCATTTAAGACACCAGATGGAGGATTGAATTACGTGCTTAAAATGCCAAAGATAAATGACTTGATCCTTTATTTTAAGCCTGATTTAGCCTCGGATTGCTTGTACCAAGTGGGATGAACCTTTCATGGTTCCTTAATCATTAATTGATTACAAATATAAGGTCTCTAGGAAATTAATTGGTTCAAGATAATTACGACACTCATTGCTCAGGGTTCTCAAAGCTACAAGGTCGCTGTAGTAATCACAGGTCAAGGGTCACTGCAATTACCACGAACTAAGTCTCTCCGCAGTAATCAACGGTCAAAGGTCACGGCATAATGATTTTCCTAGTTATAAACATCATAACTTCACACATTTTGTTGCTGAAGTTTCGCAGAAGACTGGATGTCACTACATCTTAAGATAAACAAAATCATTTTCCTGTTGATCTGCGGATCGCAAGTGTCTCTGTCTTGCTCAGCCACAACAGAAATAGTAGTGGTTGTAGGATCATAGCGTGCTGCATCATTACAAGTTGTGTCTGCTTTCACGTGCACTGCGCAGCCGACACAAACAACTGACTCAATTTTCAAGGACGTTGCTACAGTAAGCATTAATTTGCATACCTGAGAAACTTCTCACATGGTTCAGAGATCGTAATTCATGCGTTTGATCGATAAATTCTTCAGCTCGAAGCTTGTACAGTGGCTCGTTAGATATCATTGACTCGTTTGTGTAAAAGTTTATGAATTTTTCGAGTAACCTAAAATCCGCCAGGCTCCCTGCAGTCTGTCACTCACCTCCCTGGAGCTCAGTGAACACCTTAAGTCTCACAACCAGATACCCGAGTGAAGTACATCTAGAAAATAGATAGATGAACCAAGTTATAGAAAGCTATGAACAGCCAATAAAGATCAGTGCGAACAGTCTATGAATATCTATGAACTTCCTGTTGAAATCAGTGAATACCCTATAAACATCACTGAATACCCTATAAACATCACTGAATACCCTATAAACATCAGTGAATATCGATAATCAGGTAATGAGAACCAATGGAAAGCCAATAAAACTCAATGAATAACATATAAATGAAAACACTAAGGACCTGTGTTGGCAGCTAATCCAGGTAGGTCCTGTGGTTTGCTCGCGAGGAAACTGTAATGCCAGAAATGATTTCCGTGGCTCATATGTCGGTGATAACGACCCACGTCAGGAGAAGGTACGGAGGCTGGACCTTCTGTCCGTCTGTCCTCAGCCGAGCTAGTCTATAGGAAACCCTAAACCAAACCTACGTCTCTGGACACTGTACTCTCATGCGATAAAGAAAAACCTTGTACATGACCCAGTACTGAAGTTGATCACCGTGTGTGCGATCATTACCGAGATGAGCAGCATAGAAATGATGATTTACTTCCATTCGTCCGTCATTTATTTTTTTAGTGGTGATCTAAAAACATTATGTCGGAGAATTTCACTGTGAGTTTCTATGTTTGTGATGATGTTACTGAGTGATTACAAAAAAAAACGAATGGAAGCAAAGGTCAATACACCAGCGGGTCCCTTTGAGTCTGTTGATGACGGAACAACCAGATGATTTAAGGAGAAAAATACCTGAAATATTTACATCTACGAAGGCGGAAATAACGTCAGTCGCTTACAGCGGAACGGGACGAATGACGTCGTATAGAGACTGGAATATAAATGGCTCCACTACTTGCCATAAGGTATGCAGAAAGCCGAGCCACAACATTCTTTAACCCATATTTTTATATTACTGACGAAACTTGATTATATTTTGAGTCAGGCGAGATAAACTCAGTCTCAAATGTCCCATCGCACCGTTCTTCATCTTATTTCACATGCCATTTTGCTCGGTATGAAAAGCATTCATAAGTATATTCATAAAAGAAATATCATCACACAGGCCAGCATGTGGCGACAATTGAAGCCTGCTTAGTCCATGCTGGACACAAGAGTTTTCAGCCTCTAATGCTTAGAGATTTCTGGCTTAGAGACTCTAAGTCAGTCGGCTGGAGTCTCCACAACTTCATCATCTCTCTCAGAGATATATGACACAGGTATAAATCCTTCGCTTGACATGATTTTACACACGTGTGCTTCAATGCAGTCTCACAACGCCTCACCATTCAATCATAAACTCAGTAGGTGAATGGTTATAATCTTTGTAATCCCCATGTGAATAGCTCTTCATCGTTCAGCCAAGGCTTCTGTATACACAAAGCATTTGTAAGCTCGTCCGCTTCAACATAAGACACTTTGACGTTAGTCAGGGCAGAGAAGTCATGATACCCCGCGAGAGGTGGCTGTTACATAACCACACCATCTTTTATTCAGCGGTGATAACCATCTACGATCACTCGAGGAATGACTTAACTCTGGAGCCGCAAGGTGTACTGGTGGTGATCTCACCGTCCACGCCAGCTGCCCTCAGGTGGGTCCGTCTGGTGGTGTCTTCACCGTCCACACCTGGTGTTATCAGCCAACAAGGAGGTACGAAACTAGGACACCACAGTGGGTCCTGCCCTCCCCTCCCTGCATCAGCACAACCACCACACACACACACACACACACACACACACACACAGATCCGCTGTGCTGAAGCTGTACAACCGAAGCGTTGTTTATGATGATACTTCTGTGCATTAGTTCCTTAAAGACGACGTTACAAACCCTTGGCTGGGCACAAGATTAAGACCCTTGAGCACGACGGTACACACACACACACACACACACACCAGCTTACGCCAGGCACCCATTCGTCGACCTGGTTTAAAGAGTAGGATGAACGGCTAGGTGGAATGTGAACCGGCTACCCCGTCCTGGACTCGAACCCTGGACCGTAAGATTGGTGGGTCGGAACGCTAACCACTGCACCACGATGGCTCATCAGTTTGTCTGTCGTCCTGTATAACTTTCTTTTCGTCTGCCTTGCTGCCCTTCTTTCTCTCCCTCTATTTCTCTTAATTTCCTTCCCTCCTTTTAGACGGCGCACGTGTCTCCTTATCACTGAAAATGCTTCACTGGAAACGTCTTCCATAGACACGGAAATCCCCAGGCTCGGCCTTGCTAGTATCATCTCCACACATAACCGTGGTATACCTTAATTTCCTTGCCGAAGTCTCCATTTCCCACTGAACTATAGCTCGTCTCTACAGTCGAAATCTATTTCCTACGAACTGACTATTTTCAACGATTCACCTCCATTTTCTACGATCTCTCTCGTTGTCGATGATCACCCCCATTTTCTACGGTCTGTCTCCATTTCCCAAGGGCTTAGAAACTTTCCTCAAGATGATAGAAACGTGGTCATTAAACCGTTAATTTTCATTTACCTGGCTGTTAAGGCCATGAAGGTACTGCAAGTTAAAACACTCCAGCCACCAGAACCGTGTCATCTGCAAACAGCAAGCCCCTAGCCTTCCATACCTTCAGGGAGAGAGGGAAGTGATTGACTACAGTTAGCATTACCATGGCTACTGAGGCAACTATCCTGTATTGGGTGACAACAGTTAGTCATCACAGATAACAGCAGGGGCCTGTGTCAAGACTGAGCAAATAAGGAGCAGTTAAGCTGTGTCGAAATAGTAATTTCGATAAAATGTTCCAGAAGTGAACAGTTAACGAGACGTTATTTATCATACACCATTTACTGGGACTCACGCTGCAGCAGCTGCTCAGGTGTGAGGGACAAGGAGACACGCCGGTACAACCGGAGAAGAAATGAGGAAAACCCGTCTTGCCCAGAGCCCGGAGGCCACGGAAGAAGAAGTCTGCGAGTAAGATGTATGAGGGAAATGTATGGGGGAAATGTATGGGGGAAACCTTTTTTCTTTTCTTTTTTTCCTCTTTTTCCTGTGACAACTTTCTACACCCACGTCTGGGCTACGGTCGCCGACGATCGTCTTAACGTAAGAGACTTTAAACCGTGACGAGGGTTTTCATAGATTTTGACTGAACGACTTTCTTGCAACTCGGGGACGTGCTGGGGACCGACATCCCGCCTCGATGGTGGAGACAATGACTCAAGGGAGGAAGGCTTGAGGACTTCCTTTGTCTAGCAGGATGTAATAACAGTGTGGTCGTTACAGAGAGGTTTTATGAGACGAGATGTGTGCCACCGGGATGGTTAATAATGACAGATTTCCAAGCGTTATCGACTAAATCCTGCTAGAGTAGCGGAGCAACGCGTAGTTTGGTACCACCCCGAGCTTCGGGGAATGAGGCGAGCCCCAGACACCATCGTAAGGTATATGGACAGTATGGTAAGGTTCTAGACTGACCCATAGGGATAAAGGTGACTCTCTGTCACCATCGCAAGGTATTTGCAAGTTTACAGACCGAGCTGTCGGGGTAGAGAGGAGCCTCCCACACAATCGTAAAGTAGATGTAACATGAGATGGTCGCCCGGGGACTCCAGCCTGCCTTGTTACCATGACTTGTCCTCACTACACAACATGATTCACACATGCTTCCAACTTGTCCACACACACACACACACACGCGCGCGCGCGGAAAAATGCAACTACACTTGTTATACTCTTAAACTATACTTCTTCCTTCCTCCATCACTCATGGGTATATCGTCATATCCACCGCTCCTACCTGGACGTTATATTTGTACCTTGCAGCTTCACCATTGGTCCCATCTCGTCAAAGTACGAGTCCGTGGAAACCAGGGTCTACATCGCAACACATGGCTGATGGACCAGATTCGTTAGGGGGCGTCCGTATGATTCTTAACACGCATCTTCTGCTCCGTGTATGACATACCTCCCGTGTATGACTTACTTCCATCACCAGCAGGAGGATAGTCTAGGTCTAACGTACGTATTATTGCCTCCCAGGCGTAACTCACTGCCTCTCTGGATCCTCAGAACTATTTTTTCTGTAGAGGCCCTGCGTGGTCCTCCTGCAGGGACCCGTCGTGGTTCTCCTGCAGAAGCTCGGCGTGGTCCTCCTGGAGGGACTCGTCGTAGACCTCCTACAGAGACCCGACGTGGTCCTCCTGCAGGGACCAGAGTTGGTCCACCTGCACGTACTCGGCGTGGTCCTCCTGCAGGGACTCGGGATGTTCCTCCTGCAGGTATCCGTCGAGGTCCTCCTGAAGGGACCCGGGATGTCCTTCTGCGGGTACCCGTCGTGATTCATTTAAATGGAGAGCCTAGATTAGGAGCCCAAAATTTGAGGTGTGTGTGTGTGTGTGTTGGAGTACCATAATGAGGGAGAACTATGCTGGGTACACTCTCATTCGCTTCTGACTGTTCGTGACTGGTTCTTTTCTCCTGCTCACATGTCTCTTGTTGTCTTATCTCATGGGTCCCTTCGAGGCTGCTTCTTATGGTGGATGATATCAGAAACTCACACATTAGCGTGGTAGAAGGCAAACAGATGAATCAACGAGAACAACCTAATCAAATAGACTAACGAGGCGCAAATAATGTGAACTTGAAGCGAAATACATATCGTTATTCACAAACGTATCCGTAGTGTTGCCTTCAACCACTCTAACTGGTAAATCATTCCACATGGGAACAACAACCCGATGTGCAATACAGGAGGGGAGCAACAGGGGCCGGAATTACAAGAGCTGAGAGACAGGGAAAGGCTAGAGGCCTTTAAACTTCCCCAGCATGGAAGAGAGAAGAGTGAAGAGTGACCTGACCAGAACCTGTAACCTGTAACCTGTTTTTATTGACCACGACATCCCAGTATAACAGTAACGACAGCTACTTAAAATGTCCAATTGTTCATCACAATTCCTTCCGAAAAGACCAATTTTACAGTAAAATGGCTTTTAAAAACTTCGAATTTTAAATCACAATAGCTTTCAAAGAGTCCCAATTTTTCTTACATCACAAAAGCCTCAAAAACGTCGGTTTACAACACAATGGCAACTAAAAAAAATCCCAATTTCATATCACAATAGCCAGTTAAAGTTCCAATTTTCCATAATTGTAGATTCGAAAAAGTTGCAATGTGACATCTGTCTGAAAAAAGGATAATTTTTTGAATCTGTGTTTTATATGGATGTGTGCGAGTATCAACACTTAGAAAGCGCTTAGCTGTGAATTCAAGGGCATGCAAGGCATATCATACACGTTCGCCATTTCCCAGGTTAGCGATGTAGCACCAGGAACAGACGAAGAAATGAAGGCATTCGCTCACATCCACTCTCTAGCCGTCATATGTTTATGAAATATAGTTACAGTAATGTTACAAAACCTATCCACGAGAAATCGAACATCATCCAATGAATAGTACAGCAATTCCATTTGTAAAATGAAAAAAGATAATACAAAGATAAGGTTACAGAATACTTGAGACAACAAAACAAAAACTACAGTTTCATTAACATTGCAAAGTCACGAGTCTTGTAACACAGTGGTGTGGTCTGAACACGTTAGAGAGTTGACCTTCCAACACGCGGCACGCACGCACCACAGCATACACCACTGCCTGGCAGCATCAACACCAGGGAGGAACCCTGCAGCATAACGCTGTCTGGCAGCATCAACACCAGGGAGGAACCCTGCAGCATAACGCTGCCTGGCAGCATCAACACCAGGGAGGAACCCTGCAGCATAACGCTGCCTGGCAGCATCAACACTAGGGAGGAACCCTGCAGCATATCGCTGCCTGGCAGCATCAACACTAGGGAGGAACCCTGCAGCATAACGCTGCCTGGCAGCATCAACACCAGGGAGGAACCCTGCAGCATAATGCTGCCTGGCAGCATCAATCGTCGTGACAAAGAAAAAAAAGTCCTTTTTTCCGTGGTGTTCCCTGGTCTCTGAATAGGTCAAAGGATCGAGGGAAATCAACTGTGATAATAGATTTATCTATTTTTTTCCTTCCATCATACAAACGGAATCTATACGAGTACAGCTGAATTACAGAGGAATGATTATTTGGTATTTCACTGTAGTCACACGAAGGGGTTAAAGAGCAGCTAACCAGGACTGGGGTGGAGGGAGTGCATGACGAGCCGGGCTCGCCTCGCCACAACCCCTGGGAAACGTAAATGTTTTACGCAGGTGGAGCTGTGAGGAGGGTATCCTCCTGTGGAGCTGTGAGGAGGGTATCCTCCTGTGGAGCTGTGAGGAGGGTATCCTCCTCAGTCCCGCACCCCGGCCGTATGGAGGGGGACCTCGCACACCTACCCCCTCCTTCCCCAACCATATCCCCCTGTATGGGAGGATCCCCCCCCCATACCAGGATCTGAAGACCTTTAGCAGGAAGGTCCGACCCTCGGGTATGATGATGGCGTGGCCTTTGATCTGACGATATACCTTAAGGGTCATGTCAGAAGGCCAGGCTATCGTGCCATAGCGCTAAAGGAAGCTAATAAGATCTTCCGGTGTGTCCTCTACATGGTTTCCAGTACCGGAAAAATTGAGGGAACCTCTCGGTTAACCTAAGAAATACAAGCGAGACGAGAGTATACACCAACTTGGACTAATTTGTTAACCAGTCGGTGAACCAGTCAACTCTCGTGTACACGTATATCTACCAACTACTTCTAGTTTCATTCTTAGTTTCGTGAGATGAATCTGGTTTAATAAGCCTCATACTCGTTTAACAAGCCTCCTCCTCGTTTAACAAGGCTTACTATTTAATATATAACGCTTCCAACATACTTACAATCTTTACGGCTTTAGTCAAGCTTTGAGTCGAGCTGACACGTCTGACGCAAGCTGACTATATTAAACTGACAAATTATCCGATTTTAGAATAAAACACTTGAGGCTCCTGGCTTACCTGTCGTTCTCATATGGTGACAAGTGATGTCAGATGGCGCCCCACGGAGAGCTTTAGGAGAGGCGAGGGAGTGAAATTTCGAAGATTTGATGAAATGGTTTGGCAACGAGAGTAAAGCCGATTATACGTTGATTCTGGTCAATGACTAATGAACCCTGGAGGAGATGGCGAAGAAACCAACAGAGACCAGTTGAGGACGCTGGTGTCAGAAGGAGAATATTTCGTTGTATTTTGTGGTTAAGTTTGTTGTTTTTTTTTCCTGCTGGTGGAGGAGCGTGCAAATTGAATGTCTTTTGTTTGGGGGAAATGATGGTGCTTACGGCGGTATTGGAGGCGTTGTGGATAGGCAAATACGGAGCGTTGCAGCTCATCCCGACCGAAGAACATGCAGCGTTTGGTGTGATCTGCATCATCCTGCAGGAATTGGACGACCTTAGGGGTCGGGTTCAGCAGCCTAGTCCGTGTATTCAGAAGTGTTGGGAACATCTTCAGCGTCTTAGTATGAAGAGTCAACGGTCGTAGTTGCAATTTTCAACAATAAAGTGTCTAAATTCAAAGGTCGAAGGTTTAATTTCAGCATTTCTGGTGATCTAATGGTCATATGTTTACATTCAACAGTGTAAATGTATATTCAAGGGTCGCATGTATAAATTCAACAGTCGGCTTGGTTTGAATTCAAAGGTCAGTCTGTCAGTTTAACGGTCACAGGTTCAAATTCAACGGTTCTACTTGTGGATTTAACGGTCGCACGTTCAAACTCAACCCCCCAGCCTTTAATCTTGGCCTGAGCAAGTTCGGAAGTTATCTGGCTACCTAAATGGGTTTCTGGTATTGTCATCGGCCGCCTTAACCTACTACCGACTTCAGGGTCGATCCCGGCCCGACCTTGTGATGAGAGAGGACAACTCTGCGATCTCAGCGAAAGTCTAACTTTGCTGTTTGAGCTGTGGATGGAAGATGGCGTGCGATGTGAAGCCCAGGGAAAACTGAGAAAACATTGCGTTATCTTCGAGAGGATTTTTCTGTTTCCTAGGGGAGTTACGGGAATTTTGTGTCGTAGAATGAATCGTTTGGAAGGAAGAATAGATTCATGGGAGATATCACCGATGTTGATAATAGGAGCTGCAACACCAGAAGTAACCTCTAGACAAAGTTTTCGTAAGTGAAAGTAAAAATTAAAAGTTTGGATCAAAATTCTTTCTACCATGATAAAGTTTTGTGTTGTCCTCGAAAAAAGGATCATGAACGTTTTCATTGAATCAACTGCAGCAAGAAGCTAAAATGATCAAGAAAACTTCGAAATATAGACAGTAGGACTATAGATATATAAATATAGACTGTGAATATAAACTGTATGATATATATAATACAAAGAAAAACAAGAAAGTTCGACAGAGACTGGGTCGGCATTGTACTGATATTCCCAATGGTTGGGTTGAGCCTGTTGTTCACACCAAATATATACTTGTGAGGGAAAAAAAGAGAAGGAAAAACAGAAAAGTTTCTAAGATCCTGTGAATTTACAGCATCATCCAGATATAAATGTCGTCCTTATTTTCATCTCCGAACGGGTCCAGCTATTGCCAAAGTTGACGACAATTTTTTTTCGATAGTCTCGCCCTTTGTTGCTACATTTTCTGTGTGACTTGGCCCTCTACCTGCACCCCCCACCCCCACCCCCATTAGGTATTTTCTATATCGTGTCGGCAGCCAAGATCATCTGTCATCCCAACCCTGGATCGTTGCCTGCTCATAATTATAGACAAACCAAAGTAAATAAAGCCCCGCCTCGATGCAGTTTATAGACGTAGTTTTGGCGATGGAGCTCACACTCGCAGCCTCGACTCCTGGCTGGCTGGCTGGCTGGTGTTGACTGGCTGGTTGGGGTTCGGTTGGCAGGCTGGCTGGGGTTGGCTAACTGGCCGGGGTTGGCTGGCTGGCTGGTTGGAGTTGGCTGGCTAGCCGGAGTTAGCTGGCTGGCTGCCTCGAGTTGGTTGGCTGGCTGGCTGCCTGGAGTTGGCTGGCTGGCTGGCTGGGGTTGGCTGGCTGGTTGGTTGACGACGTCCAGAGGGCAGTTCTCATCACCCTTAACTGCCCACGTGATGGCTTGCGATATAAAAAGGGTAGTCCTCACGACTCCTGACTCTCTTTTTAAGACATTTAACATCTGGAACTCGACGACGCTACGACCTTTGAACGCGACGGTACGACCCTTGCATGAGATGGTCTGGCTATCATACCCAGAAGTCGTACACCGTTTTGCTGTCGTGCTCAAGTGGCTCAGCCCCAACATCTCCAGGCCAGTCAAGACGCCCGTTGGGCAGTACCACCAATTCAGCTTTACCTCACCACTCAAGTTCACCTCACCACTTCGTATCTACCTCACCAGGTCACCTTTGGCTCACCACTTCAAGTTCGCCTCACCACTTCAAGTTTTAGGGCCAGGCCATGCACAGAGTATTTAGAGTACAGAGAGGTTGGAGGGGATTTGAGATGGGAGCAGTGTAAGGTGTTTGGGATGGTGAAGGAAGCTTGTAGACTGTAGAAGGACATTGAGATGGTGTGTATGGGGTCCACGGGTGTGCTTGAAGGTATGTTGTAGTACGTATGAATGATGATAGATAATGCTGGAGATCTGGCTGTGGGGCTGGGATGTGGTACGTGGGAGGCTGAGGGGTTTAGAGGGGAACAAGAAGCATGCGTGGGTGTTTGGAGGGGAGAGTGTTTGGAGGCGTCTGGATGCGTTTGGCGCGCTGGGAGGTACCTATGTGGTGGTGATAAAAGGGCTTAGAGGTTGTGTCAGGTCATGGGAGAGCTAGGAGGTGTGTGGTGGTGATGGACAAGGAGGATCGCTGTGGTGGTAGCGGCGGTGATGGAAGCCAGGGAGGAGAAGTGTGGTGGTAGTGTAAGTAGGCAGGGGAGGTCTATACTGAAGGCGGCGGTGGTCTGTGGTGGTGGCGGTGGTGGTGGCGGTAGTGGTGGTGGGGAGGAAGGCGGTGGTCTGTGGTGGTGGCGGTGGAGGGGAGCATGCCAGCTGGTATGGATAGTGTTACCACCGTCATTAAAGCCTCGTCGACGGTTCAGTTTACACCCATCCTTGGACTCTTTATCAGCCTCGTCCGCTTGCCCCCTCCGCCCGCCAGCCCCCGCTTGCTGACCATGACCCACACTGCTCCTGACCGCCCATGGTAGCATCCCCTGTCATGTAAGATTCATGTGTTATCATTGTACTTGAGATTTTAGATTATCACTTCCTCCAAGGCTAACTTAACTCAGCCCCACCCAACACCCCCCCCCCCCCACCCACCGCCACGACACCTAGTCAGAACAAAGGACAGCCCCCCCCTCCACCCCCCCCCCACCCCCTCCACCCTCCTCCCCCGTCCCAGTGCTGACCAGCGTCTGGATGCCAACAACTTACGCAATTTCTTACCCTCTACCAAAACCTTACCTACTATCGTGCTTTGTACCAACAATTTACCTTCTCTCATGTTTCGTACCGTCAACTTACCTACTCTAATGCATCGTACCCTTAGTCAGCCTTGACGGAAGAAATATCTCAAATTCCTGCCAGTCACTATGATAACCCATGAATGTTACATGGGGCACGTTGGTGTCACTGGGTCTAAGACGAGGGGGAGGGGGGGGGGGGACATGGGGTTGAGTGGTTCGTAAGGTGTCATGGGGGGGGGGGGAGAATATCGTCATGCAGGCAGGGGGGAGGGAGGGAGGGAGGGAGGGTGGGTCAGAGGGGTACTTGTCATTCTCTGAAGCTGACGTATTCATGACGTTCATCCGTGATATGTTTTGTTATGAAGAAACGTTTTGTGTTGCCACGTGTCTGTGTTGGTTCCCTACTACTGCTACCACTATCGTTACTACCACCACTACCAGTATTTCTACCATCAATGCTACGACTACTTCCAATATTGCCACAACCACTACTACCACCACTCACACCACCTAACATCTGTGTCCCTAACATCTCCCTACAGTCCCACTGTACACTGAGGTATAGTCCAGGTGACCAACTGGCAGCGTACAAAGCCCACAGTTATATTCATGTTCATGGATGAAGACATGGTCAGCGAGCTAGCTGTTCACATCATACATAAGCTTAAAGGTATATCATTATTCTCAGGTATGACCACCGCTCCTATAGAGGAACAAATAGCTAATAGAGAAGGTCCAGGGGAGACCAACGAAGATTGAATGAGAACAGAGACATTTGAGTTACAAGGAAAGGCTAAAGGCCTTAAATTTTTTTGCCTACCATGTAGAAGAGAGAAAAATGAGGGGTGATCTGATCACAGCCTTTATACTTTTAAACCAAATCAATGACGTAGTTGGTGAACAGTTCTTCGGAAAATGTAGGAATACACAGCCAGAGAACATAACATGAAATTGAGGAAGAAGCTGATTGAAAATGATACAAAGAAGTTCTTACACGAGTGGCGGATGAACAGAGTAACATGCGTGAAGACATAGTCAAGACGAGTGATAACAGACATTAGTTTAGAAAGTTGTGTGATAATAAAGGAAGTACGAGTGATGGAGGGCCACCATCACCACCCACGCTACTACCCACGTCACCACCCACACCACCCATCACCATCACCACCCACACCACCCATCACCATCACCACCCACACCACCCATCACCATCACCACCCACACTACCCATCACCACTCACACCGCCGACACCACCCATCACCACCCACACCACTACCTACGTCACCTCACCACCCACACCACCCATCATGAGGCTGGCCGGCCCGCCACACATCACAACAGTCACCTCCGCTAATAATAGCTCCGTCTGCTATTATTAATATTTGGACTGAGCCACTAGGGTTCTGGGGGCCGGGTTGACACAGTCTTCAGAAACTATTTTAGATTTTGACTTAGATTTTAGACATGGACTTCGATTTCAAATTTGCTGTGAGATCCCTCCATCCCTCTCGAAGATATAGTTTGGATCGATATGTCATATTGGGTAAAACAGAAATATCTGAGTCTGCACTCCTTGCCTGCAGTACCCATACACCATTTCTTTTCTCTTTCACCAGCAACTTGAACTACTCCTTCCACCACCCACTATCTTTCCTCAAATGTCCACATCCACACTTCACCCACACACGTAAACAATGCTCTTCTACACACCACCACATCTCGCCTACTTCCCTTGTTATTTGTACTCTCACTTTATGCCAGTCCTCACCCTAGTTTCTCGTGGTATCTCCTTGCACAAGTGTCTTTTCCAAGATACCTCACTTTCACCATCCTCTTCCCGCCCATATCATTTCCTCTTAACCTAAAAGCACTACGAACTCTCACATTCGCCTCCATCAGGAGGTGATTAGACATTCCACCAGCTGCTCCTCTCTGCTCATTCATATTCAGTATTCTCTCTTTTACACGCATATCAGTAAGTACATAATCCAGTAACGCCCGCTCATTCCTACCTCACTCACCCACGTAAGCTTATGTATGCCCCACTTTTTTTTTCAAACCAGGTATTCACAATCACCAGTCCTATATATATATATATATATATATATATATATATATATATATATATATATATGTGTGTGTGTGTGTGTGTGTGTGTGTGTGTGTGTGTGTGTGTGTGTGTCGGGTGGAGGGAACGAGAAGTGGGAGACCAAACTGGAGGTGGAAGGATGAAGTGAAAAAGATCTTGAGCGATGATCGGGGCCTGAACATACAAAAAGGTGAAAGGCTTGCAAGGAATAGGGTAAATTGGAACGATGTGGTATACCGGGGTCGACGTGCTGTCACTGGATTGAGCCAGGGCGTGTGAAGCGTCCAGGGTAAACCATGGAAAGTTTTGTGGGGCCTGGATGTGGAAAGGGAGCTGTGGTCCCGGTACATTACACATGACAGCTAGAGACTGAGTGTGAACGAATGTGGCCTTTGTTGTCTTTTCCTAGCGCTACCTCGCCCGCACGCGGGGGAAGGGGGGTGTCATTTCATGTGTGGCAGGGTGGCGGCGGGAATGGACGAAGGCAGCATGTATGAATATGTACATATGTATATACTGATATGTCTGTATATGTATATGTATGTAAACGTTGAAATATATAGGTATGTATATGTGCATGTGTAGGCGTTTATGTATATACATGTGTATGTGGGTGGGCCATTCTTTTGTCTGTTTCCTTGCGCTTCCTTGCTAACGCAGGAGACAACGACAAAGTATGATAAAATAGAAATACATATTTATATATATGTATATATATATATATATATATATATATATATATATATATATATATATATATATATATATATATATATATATATATATATATATATATACAAAGAGCATAAGGTACAGGTTATATACGCCATAGTTGTGTGTGTGTGTGTGTGTGTGTGTGTGTGTGTGTGTGTGTATTTTTCGCTGGGGTGCACACATGCAGTGCATCCCATTGCAAGGGTTACGGTGTCAGAGTGCACAAGGAAGAGTTTAGGGAGCAGGAGAGGGTGTTGCCTGCCCTGTAACACGAGAGGAGGTTCTCACATCTGCCCCTGATGTTGAGTGTTGCTGTTTCTGCTGCTGGGGTGTCCTTGGTGTTGCCAAGGACCCAGAGTGTTGCTCGGGCCCCTGAGTGTTGCTCGGGCCCCTGAGTGTTGCTCGGGCCCCTGAGTGTTGCTGGGGAGTCAGAGATTTGCAAGGGATCCAGAATACTGCTCAGTGTCCCCGAGGTCCCAGAGTGTTGCTAGAGCCCAATCGTGTTACCAGAGCCTTAGAGTGTTGTCGGGGCACTAGAGTGATGTCAAGACCAGGGCTACAGCTGCTGGTATGTCCCTCGATTCCCAGAGCGTTGCTTAGGACACAATAGAGGTCCCGATGGAAGTTAGCAGGACTCAGAGGATGTTGGCAGGGCCTTACATCTGTTGGCAGCGACCTATGGGTATCAGCAGGGCTCTGTTTTTTATTGGTTGTTACCCATGGATGTCTGGCTGTGCCCCACGTGTATTGGTAGTGACCCATGCATGTTGGCAGGGCCCCAGATCATTTGGTAGTGGCCCATGGATGCTAGCTGGGACCTGCATCTATTGGCAGTAGCCCATGGATGCTGACGGGGCCTCACATATACTGGTAGTGACCCATGGGTGTTGGCTGGGACCCATGGGTTTTGAGAAGACCTTACGGATGTCGGTACGGCTGCACTAACTTTATCAGCGCAACACCATGTTCCTTTGATAGATCTGTGACTTCAAACCATTGCCAGAACCACTGGGTGTTACCAGGGATTCCCAGTGTTTCTAGGAACCTCCCAGATGTTCCCAGGAATCCGTAATGCTCCCACGGGTCAGCTGATTGTTGCCAGGGACTTCGTTCGTTCATAGGATCCCTCCTCGTGTTGCCAAGGTCTACATAACGTAATAGGAAAGTTAGTAGGAGGTTGTACAGGTGTTGTCAGGTCCCTTTGAGGTGTGTTGCGTCAGTTCCTGAATGCTGTCGCATCCCTCGAATGTTGCCAAGATTGGAGGATCATCCGTTATGCTTCCAGGGGTTCCTAGCGTTGCAAGAACCCCCTCCGAGCGTCGCCAGAAACAACCCCCAGAAGTTCCCTGTGTCCCTAGATGTTATCGTGACTCCGGTGCTTCATCTTGCTGTCGCCAGGATCCCTGGGTGTTGAGAGCCGCCTACCACTCTCCCAGCACCCCACCTGGAGTGTGGCCGGACCCCCTGTTGCGCATCACCTGCCTCGCAGGTGTTGCAGGGTGGAGTGTGGCGCGGCTTCCCTCCCTCATTCCCTCCCTCCTCCGTTCTGCCTCCTTGTCCCTAACTAGCTCAGAATTAGGGCAACACCCTCGCTGAAAGGTTATCTTATCTCCTGACGATTATCATAACGTTATCTTCCTTTGTTATGGCGCTGCAAACTTGTGAGAGACGCCCTCTGTGCCTGTGACGTGTGTGTGTGTGTGTGTGTGTGTGTGTGCGCGTCACAATGTTTATATATTCGCTGTAGCGATGGTGAGTTAGTTACCCCAGCGCACAGGCGAATATGGCAGGATTCTCCACGTATTTCTCGCAGTGTTCTCCTTCTGCATCTGTTGACAACACTAAATACCGAACAAGCGGTTAGACTAGTTCACATAAAGAGGCTTAGTACTGGTTCCTCATCTCACTGATTTTAACCATCGATGTGTATTTATGCTCGTAAAAGGACCAACGAGTTTGTCATTATGTGGAAACTGACACACACACACACACACACACACACACACACACACACACACACACACACACACAGGGGGCCCCCTACAATATGTGTTTCCGAGAAGGGACAAACACGACACCTGTGGGATGGCAGATGCGACACCTGTGGTACTGGATATCATTGTTGGGTTCCTCACCTACCCTCCTCCTCTTCCCACGTGTTGTCTATCTCTCACATCACCTATCCCCAGCCTCTCTATCTGCCCCTTCCTTCCATCATCTATCCATATCTTCTTTCATTTGTCCCTGGCCTCCTTCACCTATCCTTCCTTCCATCACCTACCCCTGGATACCTTCACCTGTCCTTCGCCTCTCCACACTGTCCCCCATTGGGGTCTAACCCCCCCCCCCCCACCCTCCCGCATAACTGACTTCACTAATCTAATGTTTTCTTCTCATTAGAATTAGAAGAAAAAAAATACGAAACTGGAATTTCCGCAAGAAAAGTCTTGCAGGATGCGTTACAACACAACAGAAGCGAGGCGTTGATGTGTCTGACCCAAGTATTGTGCCATATTTCTAGAAACAAATATTCACCAAACAAAGTTTTTCTGTGAATGAAAAGTATATATATGATCTAGAAAACATATATATATATATATATGTTGATCTGAAAAAGAATATACATATACATATATAAACACAGAATATATATCGATCTGAAAAGGAAAGGTGATGACAGTATTCCGGGTTTGAGTTTTGAGGTAATACTGCTGGACGAATCCAGGTCTGGTGAGAGGAATCTTTAGTTGGTGTTTTAGGGGGTTCCCCTGACCTGGGTCACGTGAGACCAGCCAGAAAATGACCTGAAGATGAGTGTGCGCGTATTATGCTGGAGACTCGACCGCGCCTCCCTCGCTACCACGCCCAGCCGACGTCGCTACGCCCGCGCCATGCCGTGCCTGAGATGCAAGGGCGGTAGCCCATCGCGGGTGCCGAGCGAGCATGGTCGTGAGGGCGTGGAAGGGCTCGAGGAGGAGGACGAGGGCCGGCGGGGCGGTGTGGGCGGCGCCCTGTGCGGGCTGCTGGTCGCCCTGGCCCACAGGCTGGCCTGTGGCAGGTACAAGAGGAAGCGACAGGTGAGTTACGACGTCTGCTTCATTAACCTGTTATTGTCCTCTTCCTCTTACGTCACTCACACCGTCCCTCACACCTGCTACTCCTGACGTGTGTGTGTGCGTGTGTGTGTGTGTATGCGTCTATGCGTATCCTTGAAGCCCCGCATTATGAACTTCCCAAAAGCCTGAGGTGTTGTACAGATGTGGCAATTATTATGAGAAGTTATGCCATATTGACAGGAGTGTCATTCCTCTATTATGAGCCAGTTAGGAGTTCATGGGGAGAGACACTGATTGATTTGTCTCGGTAGCTCCGGCAAAATTTATTGTGCACCCCCATGCTCATCTTGTGAGCGGTAGCGCAAAAGGATTACAGGGGGTCACAAAAGGTCTTACTCAGACCCCCGCCAGTGGGTTGATTTACATAAGATGTTACAGTTCATAATAAGTATTTCATTACATACATTACATAGTTTCATATGGTAAGTTTACCGACTAGATGCAGAAAGATGGATACAAACTTAATATTTCAGTTATCTTGTTATTAACAATAAGGTGTTTCGATATTTCTTGCTGGGTTTGTTTAGATCTATCCCTAAAATGCTCTAATTTTTCACATTCTAAGACATAGTGTTCTAGCTTGTGCCCAAACCTCTGACCACAAACTTTACAATTCACACGGTTAACATCTTCAGATAGGTTAAAGCGTCAATAGTATCTATAACCTAGCCTTAGTCTAGCAGTTACAACATCATGTAATCTGCTGATCTTATTACTTTCTCCATCTGCATGTTTTACTTTACACATTTCACTGTGATGGAAAATGTCTCTAATTATGCTTATCTGAACTCGTCTTCTTGCTTCAAAGAGGTTATCTCATTCCGTTCTAATTACAGTTTTGAGGGTTCTAATTGACCACCCAATGTTGTTTTCAACATCACCTTTACTAAGTGCAAGTTTAGCTAAAGCATCAGTTTTTGCATGCTCAGGAGGCCTACATCAGAGGGAATCCATAACATTATGATTTGAATTCTTTGAGCAATAATGTCTGAGTATTTGTGTCTGGTTTCAGAAACCAGCATATTACATTCTGATCTCGGGGTGTTAAGGGCAAGTAGTGAAGATAAAGAATCAGAGATAATTAAACTGTCTGTGGCAGTGATTTGTACCTGTTCAAGAGCGTTAAGTATGGCGAACAATTCAGTCTGCAGCGTAGATGCTCAGTTGTTTATTGTAAATTATTTCTCTAATCTATTACCATTGGGCTGGATCACAATGGCAGCACTGCCTGCCCTCCCAGTGGCAGAGTCGCGAGCACCGTCAGTACAGATGCACTTGGCTATGTTATTGTCAGTCTGGTCTCAGCTAAGTGTTGAAGGTGAAGATTGTAAGTAATCAGATTCTAGTGTGGATACGTAGGTGTAGTGACGTCAAAGGGAGTTATCAGCCAGGGAGGCAGGAAATGCTGCTGCTTTCTAATTTCATTCAAATTATGTACACCAAACACTGTCATGTGGTTAGCTGCTATTTGGATCCTTGGAGACAACACTATCTGGATCACTATGCAGAAGTTTCGTCCCATCATAAGATGGATTTCAAGTATTGTGCCTTCAGAACTGGGAATACCAAGTTCTTTCTGCATGTTGAGTACTTTAGTGGACTTCAGACAGCCAAGTATGATTCTTAAGGCTTCATTTTGCATTTGTTCGTCTGTTGATACCCTTGCTCTCGAGTAGGACCAAACCTGGTGCGTGGTAATCTATCAGAGACCTGATATAAGCTAAGTACATCATTCTAACAATTCTTATATTTGCGCCATGATTAGCGTTGTACCCTCCAACAGCTCTAAGAACTCTTAGTCTATCTGTGCATTGTTGATTTAGGTTTTGCACGCTAGCTGCAGCACATGCGACTTACACACCAAGATATATAAAGGAGGAGATCATAGTTAATCGTGTTCCACCAGCTGTCAACTTAGATGGTCCGCTCCTGCCGTTACCAATTCGTTTCTATGAGGTTATCTCTCTCTCTCTCTCTCTCTCTCTCTCTCTCTCTCTCTCTCTCTCTCTCTCTCTCTCTCTCTCTCTCTCTCTCTCTCTCTCTCTCTCTCTCTCTCTCTCTCTCTCTCTCTCTCTATATCTCTCTCTCTATCTATCTATCTATCTCTATCTCTCTCTCTCTCTCTCTCTCTCTCTCTCTCTCTCTCTCTCTCTCTCTCTCTCTCTCTCTCTCTCTCTCTCTCTCTCTCTGCATACCCCCACCTTCAATGGAATACCTAATGCCCTCACTTGACCCATCTCAAAGACCCTTTCATGTAAGCAAAGTCCTGAAAGTAAAGATTACAAGTGCCATTGATCTAAAAGGTTGCCCTCATGAAGGACACTTCTCCCTCCACTCATCAGGCGGTTCCCCTCCCTACACCCTCACACACCCCTCATCTCTGCACCACCCGCTCCTCTGTACACAGTTATCTGAAAGCCTTTGACACGAGATTTTACTCATTGCTTCCGACAGGGACGGTAAGCTGTACCACTGTAAAAGGCGGGTGATTCACTCATCAGCTGTGAGAGATGAGTGATTCGCTCAACACTCATAAGCTGTTGGAGATGAACGGTATACTCAGCACTCATCAGCTACGAGATATGAGTCATCTGCACAACAGTCGTCAGCTTTAAGATATACCAATCATCAACTCTAAGAGATGAGTCATTTACTCAAGTAATCAGTTTTGAACGATGAGTATTCTACTCATCAGTCCTCAGCTGTAAATGATGAATGATTTATTCACTAACAGCGCCAGGTAAACAGTTCCTGATATAAAACAAAATTGTAGTGAATGAAAAACCCGACTCCATTGTAAAGGCCAAACAATATCTAAAAAGATTTTGTGATATTTTATGTCCTGCAGTGTTTATTGTATTCTAGATAATATTGTGTTAGAAGAGTATTTTAAAAACATCGGAAGAGTGCTTTGGGAGAGGAAGGGGGGGTGGGAACAGCGTTTTAGAAAGGGATTACAACGTTTTAGAAAGCTAGAAAACGTTTTATAAGATCAGATAATGTTTTAAGAAGCCCACCATGCTGATAGAGTTCGTTTTAGGATCCCAACAAACGTTTTAGGACAGAAAACGATTTAGGAAGTCAACCTAAGTTGTAAGTTAAAGAACTTTTAAGAAAGCCAACCAACGTTTTGGTAGAAAGTAAACGTTTCAAAAAGCCAACCAACGTTTTAGAAGGTTAGAAACGTTTTATGAAGCCACTCAACGTTTTTGACGCATAACAGACGTTTTAAGAGGTATTCTAACTTTAGTTAGATGACACGTCATCTCACTGTTTATCTGGGAAGAAGAGCAAACCTTGAAGGTCATGGTGTACACATGTGGCGGGAGATGACGCTACTCGCTGCTCCTTCAACCACGGTCAACCCACCTGTGAGAGGAGACGAACTTATGCCACTCAGTGATCAACATGCTTTACCCACCTTCACCTTGGCTCCGGTGACTCATCCCTTTGAGAACAAGAAATAAAACCTTTATTGTCAATCATTTAAACCCCAGAAACGATGAGCAAACTTGTTTATTGTGATGGTAAACTCTGCCAGAGGAGCACTTTAATGCCCCGGCAGTGATGCCTCATTGCACTGAGTCGGCTTTCGTAATGTATAAGTACGCTCCTTTGACCATTCGGGTACGATGTCTCAATCTCTTGCAGAACAACACGATAACCTACTTTAAGTATGATTCCAAAAACCATGTCATGGGTGCGATATTTTAAGTCTTAAGGTATACAATCCTTTAACATTCTCACCACAGAAAACTGAATGCCTTTAAGTCCATAAGAATGGTGCCTCGGCCCTTTAAACTGATCCCTTCATCCCTTCAAGATGATAAGTCCTTTTAATGCCATGTCTTAACCACTTTTAGATACCATTTTCATCCCCTTCAATGCGATGCTGTTAATACTTAAAACGATAATATCCCCTAAATACTTTAGTATCCTTTAATTACTATCCTTTTGATACCAACTCCTGAATAGTACCAGCTTGCTTCTTTGAAATTTAGCCTTCTTTTCGACTCTGTAACCTTTTTGAGTACGATAAACTTGAGAAACGTAACAGGTAGCGTCACATATACTCTTCCTTAACCTTTAAGTCCCGTCACATGTATCCTTATTACTCGACCCTCCAGCAATGTCTCACCAACCCTTACTTTATCCTTAAACCGTCACACACACACACCCACTTGAACACATACCACCACTTGACCTGTGACCTCGCAACACACCGTCACACACAACCATTTAGGAAGGACGATGTCACGCCCTCAATCTGATCACTCAAGCGGCCGTGACGATCCATCGTAACGTGGTGTCACACCTCAAAAGATCAGAGTATGTGGGTCTCATAAATCTGTCACTTAAATCAATGATATCTCAAAAGTGTACCCTCGCATACCATAAGACTTTAACACTTGGGAATGACGGCACAATTCTTGAAACTCTGGGTATGAGGGTCTGACCTTTGACCTGACTCCCTTGTTGAAAGATCTGGCCTTAAGTCAGGCTGTCATGCCCAAAGGTCGTACCATCGGCTTCATGAAGTCGTACAGCCGCACTCAGAGTGGCCTTACCATTGTGATCAAAAGCTTAAGATTAATCTGCTTGTGGTGTCATAATCTGAAGTGACAATACATTTCGAAGGAGATTAAGTAAAAAGTAAAGGTCCACATCACGTTGACGTGGGGTCCACATCACACTGATGTGGGGGCCACATCACGTTGATGTGGGGAAGTGCGTGAACTTGGCGTGTGGGAGGTGGGCCATACCAGATTGATATGTGGAATGCGTGAGCTCAGTGGGGGAGTGGCATTTGGACAGCTGCTGCTGCTGCTGCTGTTGAACTTGGTGCTATAATTACCATGTTTTCCCCTGTTGTACCCTCACTCTCTGTTGCCAATCCCCCCTTCCCGTTTGCATGACCGTTTACGCCCCACACATCTCCCTCACTCTGTTTTTCCACCTAATCTCTCTTGGTATTTCTCTTATCTGCCCTACCCATGTCCTTCCCATGTTCTCCATCACTGCGTTTTCTTTTACACCCAAGCGTTTCATGCACCTGGTTGGTCGACGTTCTGTGTTACCATATACATATCATCGACTTTATGAAATTTTCTTCAAATGATCTTGTTATTTTGCTGACTTACTTTGAGACAGGAGCTGGACATCCTGACTCGTAAAGTGTTGGCATCTCTTTGACAACGTAAGCAAATGAATTTACTGCATTCATTATGAAGTATAACGCTCTTTTGATTAGCAGTAACTTCGATATTTACGTCTTTATGGCCCTCATGTGGCCCTGGAGGCCAGAAAATGTTATACACAGCTTAATATTCCTGGCTACTCCGTCGATCGAAAGTCTTGACTGTTCGCTATAGTTTGGCCCCCACCAGCACCACATCACCACCACAGGGTTACCCTCGGTGGTAAACGCCTTCACCAGAGGAACTACGGACCTGGTTGTGGCAATCTTTTAAGAACACAAACGGTAGGAGGTGGTGGGAGATAATGGCACTAGAACGGGTTTGGGCAACTGTTGTTCTACAAAATGTTAGTGTTAACCCCAGACACATCTCTCTAGCTTATGTATGAGTAGCATTATATAACTTTGCAGGAGTTCAAGTAGATATATAAAGCCTTACACAGTCCAGCCTTCATTCAGCATAACATGTTCCTACATTTTGTGGGGTACGCCGTCCTCTTTCTCGTTTTCTTTGTGAGCAAATCCAGACGAGATGCTGTCAGCCCTACCCACGCCCCCGGCCAGCCCTCACCACACCCGCTCCCAGCCCTACCCACTCCCTCGGCCAACCTTACCCACGCTTAAGTTAGTCATGGTTAGGTTAAGAGAGCCCTTGGCACAATGTTGTCTTTCCCAGGCATCAAGCTGTCTTTCTCATGCACCAAGTAGTGCTTTCCAGGTACCAAGTGATCCTTCCCAGGCACCAAGTCGTCATTACCCAAGCACCACTTGGTCTTTATCAGGCACCAGACTCCTGGTCT